>NC_031773.1:35357304-35580090 GCF_001522545.3 Parus major | reverse complement strand
GATGTCGGCCGTGCAGCAGGTGTTGGTCTCGGCCGTGCTGGTGCTCTGCGTCTTCGTCGTCATGCCCAGGATGTTCGGGGGAGGAGGCGGAGGGCGGCCCGGCCGGTCTCCGCGGGGCGGCAAGGCCGGCCCCGGCCATTACGATCCCCGTCAGCACGGCAGAGGTAGTAGCCGGGGCGATGCCGCGGGTTCCGTGCGGGAGCCGCCGCGGGCTCGGGCGGGCTTGAAGGGAACCCCAGGAGCCGAGAGGGATGTGCCCTCGTCCGGCGGGAGGCACCGGGGGTACACGGGCCTGGTCAGACCGCATCGAGCTGGCCTGTGTGCGCCTTAAACACCCCTATCTCCTGCGGTGTTCTGCTGTTCTGGTTCGCCAGTGCTTTGGGTTTTGTCTGTGTTGTCTTACCAAAACTGCTCTTAAGTGCAGGAAACACCCGATAATTGGAGGTGAGGGGCGGTGTGACGAGCAGTGCCCGAGGGGCGCAGTCCAACAGATGAGCTGAGAGGTGTCACAGGGAAAAATCTATTGCAATAAGTAAGCGAGTGTTGCATTTAGTAAATGTACGCACAGAGTCATACAAAATCTGTCTGCCAGTATATTAAAAAAGAGTCCAAGATGCTTGTTTAGAAAAGGTATCAATGAATGGGTTACAGAGTTTACTGCTTGCAGCAGCTATGGCTGAATAAACACGTATATTAAGTCATGCCCAGTGCATGTCACGATTTAGCTCAGGGTCGAAGGATACACCTTTGTTTTGACAATCACAAAAAGCCTGGTTTTGTGAGGTAGCTCTGTGATTCATTGACGATGTTTCCAAGGTGTTTCAAACCGAGAGATGCCTAGTTTCTGTAATTCTCCAAATCTGTCTGGAAGAAAAAGCTGGCAGAAAAATGGAGGCTTGAGCTGCTACCATTGTCTTCCTACCTGTTTCATCCTCCCCAACACTGTGCTTCATAAGCTCTTGCTGGCCTGTTTCGCCTGAGTATTTTTTATTTATAAGGTAGCTGTATATTCCCTATAGATCAAATTGTTTTAAAACCAAATCCTAAAAAAAAAAGAGAAACTGTTCACATGCCTGTGATTCTACTGAAGTACTGGCCCAGCACTGAGTAAAATGTATTTCAGACAGATCTCCTATTCTCACCTTCTGGGTGGTTCTCTTTTCCTGCTTGGCTAGTAACTCACTTTGCCATTTCTTCTTTGGGATAAACTTGGTGCAGGACACTGGACTTCACTGGGATTCAACATTCCTCTTTAACAAGGTGGAGAAAACCAGACACCACCAAGGTGTTTCCGTTCCCACATTCTTATTGGTATGATCTGTAGAAATCTTTTTCATCTGTGATAGTAACTATTTTAGTAAAACTTCTCATTTACTTTAAAAACAAATAGAACTTAAGGAAAAAGGTGAGTGTAAATCTAAAATTAGGAATCAATATGAAACATTCTGAAAGTTGGAAAAATATATATAATATAAAATGTAATTTCTAAATTAGTTTGTGCAATTTTACCAAGTCTAAATCTACTTGTCCTGTAAGGGCAATGCCTGCCTGAATTTGCACTGAATGATGAAGGTAGCTTGAGTTCTGATTATATTAAATGCTAGAGCATTTAGGTTTTGTGTAACATTAATTTTTTCTCTATCTGATTGTGGCTGTACTTTGTACACTTGAGTTATGTTACTGTGAGTTCCTGAAATGCCACTGTTACAGTATTAATTGATAAGTAGTGATTTGCATAATGGTCTTTTGCTTGGGAGTTTTTATGGAATGAGATCCTTGCCATAGCCATACTCAGTTCTGATACGTTATGTTTGAAATTGTAAGTCTAGGCACTCAGTTGAGACATCAGTGTAAAACTTCACAATCCCCAATCCCCTGCTGTCTGTCTCTGCAAGCATCTGCATTCTTTAGCTGATGGTACTGTTCCATATGTGCATGTCCCATGAACCCTTGATTTAACTACCAAATAATTTGTTTCCTAAGTTGAACAATGACACTCTCTGTTTTCTCATCTGCTCCCTGTTCTGGCAGGCAAATTACATGCAAAAATACTTCTGACTTCCAAGGTTGCATCTCTTGGCTATTGTATAATCTTGTGCTGCTAAATATTTGATTTGCAGAGGTACAGTACTTCTAAGCCTGTGGGAATATCCATGTAAAACTGAGTTTACTGCCAAAATAATAAAAGCAGCAGCACAGCGTATTTCAACGAAACTTTTTTTTCTGAGGCCAGACAATTCAGTTTGTAATTAACTCAGTTCCTTTGGTGCAAAGGAAAAAATATTTATTACTGTTTTCAGCATTATCAATGGTTTCTCTGAGTATGCTTTCATTTCAAGATTTAAATTGTTTCTTGTTATATCTTTCTGTGATTTGCTAAGGGTTTGCCAGTGCTGCTGTGAAGAAGCTTAAAAATTGTACATTAAAGAAACTAAGCTTGGCTTGAGAGTTTTTGCAGCCTAGATTTAACTGTGAATTTTGTTAATGTAAGAATAATTTTTAATTTTTTAAATAGACACAAGGCTACCCACACCATCTTAGAAGAGTGATGAACAAAGGTGATTACACAAGAGGAAAGCAATTTAATTCCAATTGTGGACTCCTGATTTTATTTCTTACTTTGTTGTTTTTCTCTCTATTTAATTTTTAAGGTAGTCCTCAGACAGTTTATCAAGTTCACCGGAATCCAGGGAATTCTGACAGTAATACTTACCAGAGTATTCAACAGATGAGAAATGCAATGGAAAAAGAGATAAAAAATGAGAGAACAAGAGGAAATGGTCGAGAGTTAGCATTCACCCTCATGCCACTGTATGCTCTTGGAGTGGGAATGTTTGCAGCATACAAACTTCTTAAGGTAAGCCATAGGAAAAATATTAAATTATTGTAGTTGGGAGGAAATGTAACTGCTTAGCTTGTTTGTTTTCCTAATTTTGAGCCTGTGTATATGGTTGTCCAAAAGCCATTTCTTGCTCTGTTTGACTTTGAATGTGAAGTCCAAAGTTAAAATTTTAGCATATCAAATTCTGTTTGAAGGCTTCTGGCTTATGTATTTTTAGACACTTGAGGAAGTGAGACTTATTTGTCCTGCAGCCGCAAATGAGAATCTGAGAACCTATGCCATGCTGCTACCTGAGTCTGTAACCTAAGTCTCATCAGTGTTTCATTTCCTTTTCATTCTTCAGCATGAGATTGAGTATGGGAAGAAGGCAGACAATTCCTGCAGAGCAGTAGTCTTAGATAGATTAGCAGTTAGATAGAATAATGAGTACACTTAACCTTTTGTTTGGACTTCTCATTTGATCATGCAGTTGCAACATGCAGGTTTATTTGCATTATGGGATACTTTTTCTACCGTTTGTAAATTCAGAAAGGAGAACACATGATCGGTTGTTTTTCAAAAGGCATCAGTTTTGAAATGTATTATTTATAGTAAGAGATACTACAGGACTTACAAAGCTGAGAGTGCACCTGGAATATTGTTGCTTGCCCTCCGGGAAAATAAAAATGAACTGGAGCAAGACTGAAGACAACATCCTTATTTCTGGAGTCAGTTCACGTTAATCTTGTATATGACAAAAATATCACAGGTTAGAAAAATGAGTATAGAGGCTGCCCAGTTTAGTGTAAGATCTAAAAATCATGAAAACTGTATTTTGTGTGTTACAATTCTTGACACTTGGGCTTGTGGGATTAAAATGTAAATATTTTTATGATAATATCTTTATTACTGTAAGAAATAAATACTATATCGTTATTAAGGATAAGAGACTGGATCCAGTAACCTAGAAGGTTTCTTCTGCTTCTTTTTGAAACTGCTTTCTTTTACAGCCTTTGCCAGTTGTATTTGCTTAAAATCAGAAGTGGTATTTTAAGACAGGAGGGAGGTATCACAGAAGAAAAGTTTCATTAATGTAGCACATTTTCATGGTTGCTGTTTACTTTCACCAAAGTTCTAAATGCAGTTTTGTTTTTAGTACACAAATAGTGATGAAGTTGTTTAACTTGATTGTATTCTTTAAAGATGAAGTCGCATGAAGAAAGTCACTCCAAAAAGGAAAAAAGTACAGAAGACAAGGCAAAGGAAACAGGTAAGATACTCATTCACAATGCATATGTTCAACAGAAATGCTTATTTCCTACTGGAACAAAACATGTTTTCATTGATACAGTCTAGCTAAATGAAGACAATCTTTCAAGTTACTGAGAGTAGCTAGGAGTCTACAAAAACCCACTTTGTCATTTTGTATGTTTGAAATGCTTGTTTGAGGTTTATTTAAATTCTCCAGATGTAATGCTCTTTAAAACAGCTGTAGTAATGCAGTACGATTCACTGCCTTTAAACTGTCTGATGTTTTTCTCATTTAAGATCTGTTCAGTTTTCTTCAGTTTCAATGGAATATAATTAAATAAATTGGGTATTTAAAAATAATGTAATGATCTGGTTTAGAACTGAACTGTATTGAAGTGGAGCAGTGTGGTTAAACAATTATAGAGCCTATTTATGATTTCTAGGCCAAATGAGAAACCTGTCACAAACATTCAAAGTTGATGCTGTTTTCATACCTTTTCCTCCCTTGTATAGACACATTTTTAGTGAATTAGACAACTAGCAGCATATTTTGGTGTCTGTGTACACCAGGTCTGCAGTGATTTGCTATACTCATCATCCTTGTGTGTTGCATTCTTCTTTCTTCAAAGTTTAGTTGTATTTTAGGAGGAGTGACTCCTCTTGATTCTCGTGCATTAAATATTAAATGTGTTTGTAAGGTGTGAATAGACAAACACATGAAAACATATTAAGTATAAATATAGTACTTATATCTCAGGAAGTCTTGCAGCTGTTTAGTTTTTGAGACTGGGAAGGTGAGCTCCACATTCTTGCTCAGTTTGTACAAAGGTGTCCTCTGTTTGGGCACTATTGGAGATAGGTTACTGGGTAGAAAGGACTTCTGTTCACACATAATAAGGCTTCTGTTATTATCCCCACCACCCCCTTTTCATATTGTAAAATTTTATAGATGAAAGAAACTTTCTGGTTTTGAATCTGTCCAATGAAAAATCTAAATTAACATCCTAATGTTGTACTAAACTGTCCCTTTCTGACAAAAATAATTTCTTTAAAAGGTGTCTTCTCTATAGAATGAATTTTAACCTCAAACTAAGAACCTTCTGAAGTATGATTAAAATATTTTTTAAATGTCAAAGTAAGGAAGAAAAACAATCACAAGCCTCTCATTGACTACATGACATTTCTTCCCCCTGTATTGCAAAGACATTTTTTACAATATTCTTTCTCTCCTGCCTCCCCTCTCCTTCCCTCTCCCTCTTTTTTTGTTGTATTGTTTTTGTTCGTTTTTGTTAGAGCATCAGCTTTTAGAACTGGAGCAACATCTAGCACAGACAGAGAAAATGTTAAATTCTTTATTGACTCAGTTGGATCCACTTTCAAACTGGTGAGTGTTTCTAAAAAATCTCAGTGTTGTTTCCTGTATATTGAAATTCACCAGAATGTTAACAAAGAGTTCTTAAAAATGATCCTTATATATAGGTTAGGAACAGTTTTAGGAACCTTCTTTGATTATTTATTGTTTCTGTAGCCTTTTGCAGGCAATACCAATTCTGCTGTTTGTGAACTTTTTCACAGATACCTCCCATCTCTTGTTCACCAAACATAAATGCAGAAGACATATGATCACGTTACTGTGGCTTAACAAGATGAACTTTAATATTGACCAGGGAGACTAATAGTGATGAAAATATACTTAAACTCAGTAGCATTTGAAAGCCCTTGTGGGAATTAGATTTTGGAGCAGAGTGAGTTTCTTCTTTTAGATGTAATTAAAAGAAGAAAATAGTTATCAAAGTATAGCTGCTTATTTTTGTATTTTGAAATGAATCTGTGAAGTGTGTGTATTTCAGTGAAATCAAACTTGTCTATTTTAGTATGACGAGGGAATCAGTAATATAAAAACTCCTTGTAGTTTTAGAGAAGTTCCATCCTTAAGAAGCTAGACTTAACTAGTTAAGTTAGCTAGACTAGCTAACTTATCTACTAGAAATAAAAGTATCCATGTGGTTAATTTTCTAGACATCCTTCATGAAACACAGGTTAAAACATGCAGAATTTCCTGATTGTTTCTTTAGTGTACTTCTGAACTTGATACGTGCTGAAACTATTAAGCAGCAAATTCACTGGCCAGTTTGCCTAACAAATTTCTAGTAGTAATGGGGAGGAAAGTTAAAAAACATTGAATGAGAAAAGCCTTCAAAGCCTGAAGTTCTGTATTAGGCATTGTTGTACTGCTAATAACAGTACTTTGGATAATTGTTGATTTCAGTGGTCATTACCTTGGCTGTTGGAGCTCCAGTGTTAGAGTTCAGTGGCATTCAGTAGTTGTATGGTGTCGTGACCTCCCCACTTCTCAAGAGACAGTTCTCAAAGGAAAGCTTGACCTAAACATTTCACAAACATAACTATGGTATTTCTACACAGAAAGAAATATTGAAATAATTATTATCAAGCACTCCCTTCTAAGGTAATATTTCAGCTGTTAACATTTGTCTTTTTTTTCTAGTGTCAATGCTTTAGCTTGTGAGCAGAAAGATGAAATAATGACACAGCTCCAATCAATTAGACGACTGATGAAAGAAAGTGGATTGGATAAATCAGAAAACAAGATGAAAGGTAATTTAATTTTCAGACAGATAGATAATTAAGGAGCTTATACTTTAAAAGAATAAATATATCTTACTATAATGATGTTCAGCTTCTACACCTTAGATAATTTGTGTGGAATTAGTTTGATTCTGGAGGAATACCATTCTTCCTATTTGAGATGTATCTGATTCTAAATTTTTGATACATCATGATTTATTTAAGACTAGGTGCTCAAGACATTGAACTGAGGTGGACCACACATTCTGTTTTGATGTTTTGATGAAACAGGCTTTTGGAACATCAGTTCCTAAGCAGTTTGTTAGTACTGGAACTAACTTTAGGTAAAGGATTTCCAAATGGGGACCTCTGAAGCTGTAATGCTTGCATAAAACACTAAACAGCAAATCGTATGTTAGTTTCAGCTGGAGACTTCAAGAGCTGCATAGTAGCCCAAGAGAAATCTTAAATGTTAAGAAAGGTCCATTAGAGATTTGGGGAAATTTTGTATTATTTGGGCTTTAATAAAAGAGGAAAAAAAAACCAAATTAAAAAATTAGATTAAATTAATTAAAAATTAAAATAAAAACTCTACTTCTAAACTGACTCTGAAATTCAGAGCCTTACCAGTAAATTTTAATTTTGATTATTTTTTGGGAATTTTAAGATCTTGGACACATTTGTAATGAGAAACTTGAAGATCTCATTCAGTCATTTGCTGAACATTCTCAAGAAAAAGAAATGAACAACAGAGAAGATGACTGTAATGAAGATTTGCTTGAGGATATTGATAATGATTACAAAATAGAAGAGCATGAATTACACAGTGAATGTGAAATACATCAGTTGGAGCCAGATGTTGTAGAAGATGAAGAAATGATAAACAGAGATGCCATTGAGTCTCAAGAAGAGATGGGACTGAGGAGACGCAATAGATATGAATGGAATCTGCATATGTAAAACTTCCAAAAGCTTATGAATTCTTTTTCTAATGTTGTATGCACTTTAAACTGAAATGAAGTTATGTGCACTGCTATATGCTTTAAAAAGAGGGGTGAAATGCTGCCTTTGCTTGTATCTATGACAATTCTGTAACAGACTTCAGTGGCAGCAGAATTTTACTCAGGATGTTTACATATTTTTTCTATTTATTTTTCCCTATAAAAATATTTCTGTACTCTGTATATAATGCACTGTAATTATATCTGATGCTTCACTAAAGTATTATAATAACTTCTAATTGAGACTATAAAGAATAGATGTTTCATAAATGTTTTGTAATTAGAAAGCATTATGCCACTTGAACTGTGACTTCCTTGAGTTCATTAAAGAGCATGCACTGATGAATTCAGCTCTTTGTGGAAAAATTTTCTCTGGGAGTGTGAAAACCAGTATGGGTTAAGTCTTTGATACTCATTCATAGTTAAGTTTCTTTATTTGAAGAGAGAAATTTAGCCATGGACATTATATGAAAATAATGGTGTCTGAATTTGCAGTCTCCTGGGTAATGATGTTTAGTTTTGTATGTCAGCTTAATCCCTAATGTATTACACTGGATCACTTAATTTCTTCCTCACTTGTCACTGGTAAAACTCAGCAGCTGTCTAATAACAGATGAATACTCATTAGTACTGTATCTTTGTTTCACATTTGTTTTAGTACCATAGAGTCTGACCTTTTGATTCATTTTAATGCCTATTTTTTTACATCAGAATTGACAGATGTGTTGCTATTCACCTTTCAAGAACTGCAGGGCATGGGATCTTTTTATGCCAACCTGATACCCTTTTTAGGTCAGTATTAGGAAAAGCATTTGTTTTCATTTGCCAGAATCATTTTTGTCCACACTTTCATTAGTTACTCATTATTTTGTTCACTTAATGCACCCACCTATGGCACTGCCAGCCTTTAATGACAAGAATTGCCTTAGAGGTAGGTCTGACAGTACAGCACTGTTACATTTTCTGTTTTATAATTGCATAGCTTTTATGTAGGCCAGTTATGATGCCTGAACTCTTCTGGCATCCTTATTCTTACAGGAAAAGAGCACGTGAATTTGTTTTTATGGAGGAAATGTACTGTACTTAAAGGGACTAAATTTATTATCGTGTCACTCAGTGAAATGGAATGAATTGTTCATTCTGGTGTAAAAACATGGTATGTGTTTGGTTCTAAAACTGGATCACACAGGCTTGAAAGTAGCAGCATCCAGAAATACATCCTTAACATCAGTGTGCTAGTAGTTTTGCACTAAGTGAGATTTTGCCTAACTTTGGAAAACTTCATTAACTACAGAGCCAGGGTTTCTCACGAGGTGGCAGATTTTTTTTACCCAAGATAGAACGGGTGAATCAGAACTGGTACTTGGATACAATTTGATTTAAAAAAATAACTAATGTTGCTCTTGTCATTCAGTGCCACTGAAACTGTTTGGAATAAAAAACCAGTTTCATTGAGTTTTTTCTTTGGAATTTCTAATAAATGAAAGTGAACGAATGTCAAAGCCATTGATCTGAGGGAACGATGGAGTGGGAGCCAGGTGTGCTGTGTGCAGGGTGCAGGTCGGTCCTGCTCCTCCCGGGTACCGGTGCCGCTGTCTTTTGCCGCGGCGTTTCCCCGCCTGGGGCAGCGTTTGTATCATCGCGGCTGTGCCTTTCACCTCCGCCAGGCTGGATGCTGCTGACACTCGAAGCCCTTGTCCGAAAGGCTCCGAGCTACCTCGGGGTGATGGCTGTATTTCTGACCCAGGCTACAAACACGCACCGTGCGCTCTCCCGCCGCAGTTCCGAGGTCTCGGATTCCGGCTGCCGGGGTTTGCCGGGGGCAGAGCCCGTGTGATGTGTAAGCGCCTGTCCCGGCGGGGCTGCGGGGGCCGCAGGGCGGGCAGACCCGCCCGTGGGCGCGGGGAGGGGGGCACGGCCGGGCCCCGGGCAGGGTATTTCCGCAGGAGCAATGGGGAATTGCGCTTCCCCGCTCCGCCGAGGCGCTCCTTGCCCAGCCCTGGTGCGAGGCCTGGCTCGGATTGGCCCCTCCGCGCCGCTGTACCCGGCTGTGGGGACGGGCCCGCTCCGGCAGCCGTGCGCCCTGGCACCGCCCCGGTGAGACACGGCCCCTGCCCGCCGGGGTCCCGCGCCTCTCCTGGGAAAGTGCATCATTTCCGTGGAGCTGCTGAGCTCATAGTGTTTCTTCCGCCTTTTACAGCATTGCTGTTTGATTAAAGTAATCTCAGCGTGTGAACCATCGAGTTCAACAGCGCCGTCTCCCCTGTGCGGCCTCGAGTGCGAGGATCTCCGTTCTCCGCGCCCCGGGGAAGGGGCTGGGCGGCTGCAGGCCCTGCAGCCCGGCGGGAGGAAAGGGCGCTTGGCAGCGGACACTGCTCACTGCCGCCAGCCTTTCGTTTGGAAATGTCTGATTGATGGGAACTACATGGTGGGCTTTTGGTTCAAAAGGGGCTGCCTGGAAGGGGGAGCCAGCAGAGCAGGAATGCTTGGTGGAATGTCACCCTGGAGCTCTCGGAGTGTGCCGGGGCTCCTGAAATGTTCCCAGGGCATTGAGCGATGGAGAACCAGGCAGCAGTTTTAAGTGGAGTGCAAAAGGTTTGATGTTGCCAAGGCGTAACAAATTAGTTATGGAATCAGAAGGTATCAATAAGTATAAGGGAAAGAGGAGTTAAGCTTGAGACAATAACATAAATTTGAACAGGAATCTAGTTAAGCATTAGTAATAAAAGACTGAAATTAAGAGGCGGTGTAGAAGAGAAACCAACAACCAACAGCATTTCATTGCTTGCTAAAGAAAATACCAAAATTATTTCTAATGCAGTAACTTTTTTTTTTTTTTCCCCAGATGTACTTAGAAAAAAAATACATATTTTCTCAATAGTATTTTCTGGTTTTCATGTTTTTTTCTTTTTTTCTGAAAGCTGACATTGAATTTGCATGGATTTGGAAGTTAATGGAGTTGCTGCATCCCCTCGAAGGAAGGCTGAGTTGTCATTGAGGGTGAAGAAATGTCAGGTAGTCAATGGGAGGCTTGTGATTGTTTTTCTTCCTTACTTTGACACTTAAAGAAATATTTTAATCATACTTCAGAAGGTTCTTAGTTTGAGGTTAAAATTCATTCTATAGAGAAGACACCTTTTAAAGAAATTCTTTTTTGTCGGAAAGGGATAGTTTAGTGCGACAGCTTCTGAAATGAAGGTGAGAAATTCCAATATAAACATCTATCCTAGAATAACTGCTGCTCTGAGTACTTAATTGGAATGTGGGGAATTTAAGAATGAACTAGTACTTGCAGTTAAGAGCAACAGAGGCTGGAACATGTACTGTGTGCTGTCTCATGCTGTTGCTGAAACTGGCAACAGGTGTGGCTGTGTTTTTGTTTTGCAAGACAGCAGTAAAGCAGCCCCCAAAATATAATTTGAAAAGGCATGATTTTAGGTCGACATGAAAGATGAATCTCAGTGCTCTCTGTTCAGTATGAAGGGAAATTATGTTTTCCAGGTATTCCTAATAGTCTACGCTTTGTGATAGGGTAGGTGTGCAATCCTCACAGTCTCACTGTAGTAGAAACTTTAGGGCTAGCTTTTGATAGTCCCTACAAATATGATTTTGGATTCTGAGGGCCATTTTTTCCTTACTGCGAAGCTAAATTTTAATGTTGTTAGTAACAGTTGATTTTTCTCACAGATAATGCGTATTTTATGTCCATGAACTAAAGTTAATTGCTAATCCTCCCTCAGCCCCCAAGCACTCATTTTACTTCCTTATTTGTTGCATGACCCCATTAGGAATTCTTGGAGTTTGACTGCCAAGTTGCTGGTCTTCTTTTCAGTTTGATTTGGAATGAAAAAAGGCCTTTTGTAAATGAGAACACATTAATGTTATAATGTTACTGTTAATGTTTTAACCAGGTTTTTTAAAATTAAATACCCGTGGACAACAGGAACATTTGGGGCATTTAGTGTAGGCTGTAAAAGAAAAGAAATGTAATTTTTTCTCTAATCTCTCATCCCCCCCTTTTTTTTTCTTTCTCATGCAACTAAGTTTCCAAATTTATACTCTCTAGTCCACATGATTTTTGGTAATTTTCAAAATCAAATCTTTAATTAAAATAATGCTGAAGTCATGTGCTTCACCCCAGTGTTCACAATGGTTTTTGTTTGCTTTCTTCCTGATTTGTTGACTTCTAGAAAAGGAATTATATTAAGGCTTTAACATTTAGAATTAGCTGTGTTCTGTACCTCACCACAATTGAATGGTACAGAAAAAAGATAAATATGAGATATAATGCTTTGTTTTTTGGTGCCTTGACGGTCCTACGGTACGTAGGTGACCACACGGTGGCGGTGCTCATTATGTACAGAGAACTCCCAAAGCTGGAAACCCGGACTCGTTCTGGAGTCACTAGAGGGTAGTGTTGCCGAAATTCTGTTTCGGGAGCAGCTACCAGGCTGTATGGCAAGAAAGGAGTTGCAGTTTTGTGCTTGCTCTCAGATCGTGAAGGATGTTTGGGCACTGGAAATAGGATTCTGCTCAGCTTAGGCTGTGATGCTGAGATTTATGAGCTGAAAAGTGTGAAAACAAAAATGTTAGTCCTGGTTCTGAATTTTCTTGAAATATTTTTTTTTTTTTTGGAGGCCAGTTAGGTGAATTGTTAATTTTTGCTTGCCCCAAGCAGCCTTCCCTATGGATTTGCTGCTTGCTGTTTTCAAAAGCAGTAGGGGGATACAAGACAGTCTTTTTTCTTGCTATGTTCTTGCTCGGTGGAGTTTGAAGATCTGTGTGCTATGCAGACTTGCAAAATAAATAAAGTGAACTGCCTAATCGTCATCACTATTACTATAGTAAAGCTGAGATGAAACAGTTACACCAAATATCAGGAGCTCTTTGGGGTCTGAGCTAGCTCCTGGCTGTCAGTCTTGTGGTTTTGGTTTAAGGGTTGGTTCCCAACTGACAAGGACAATGTGACCTAAAGCCTTGTGAGCAGTGACGGAACAAAGCCTCAGGAACATGGATTATTTTTAATGTATTATTAATAGCTGATGTGGATGCTATCTAGATTCTTAATGGCTTGAAATCTTTCTGTCATGATGAATATTCAGTCTTTTAGTCTCATGATGTGTAAGAATTAGCTTTCAATGAGAAGTTTTGGTTTTTTTCCCCCTTGTTATTAGTGTCTTAGTCAAGTATGTTGGACAGATACTTTGAGGCTCTAATTTTAAATACTTCAAAGGAAATTGAAAGGGACAACTATGTATTTTAATCTGGATCCCCTAGGTATGTAATAATATGTCATTCTTTTAGGGCTGGAGACCAAATAGACAGGCTACACACAGTCCTCACCCACCAGAGTAAGTCTGCTTCTATTTTTTTTTTTATTCTGATCAGCTTATTTAATTATGTGTATTGTTAACACAATACATTTGCATTTGTAGTGACGCACAACTTACTGCATGAAATTTATCATCATAGGATTTTTTTCTGTTATTTATATTTGGAGTAGAATATTTGATGCATTATTTAATTTGGAATTAAGTTGGTTTAAATTTGGCTGAGTGGAGGTGTAATTACAGAATGGGTAAAGATGGAAAAGAGCACATTGGGTCTAACCCACTGGTCCATCTAGTCCAACCTCCCTGCTCAAGCAGGGTCATCCCAGAGCACATTGCTCAGGACTGCATCCAGATGGTTCTTTAGTATTTCCAGTGAGGGAGGTTCTACAACCTCTCTGGGCAACCTGTTCCAGTGCTCAGTCACCTGCAGTGAAGAAGTTTTTTTGGGTGTAACTTCCTTATTCCTGCATCAGTTTCTGCTCATTGCCTCTTGTCTTATTGCTGGGCACCACCAAGAAGAACTTGGCTCCATCCTCTTCAGAGGGTGTCACTCAGAGCTTACATATTTAGACATTGTTTTTCTTGAATATTTTTAATGTGTCTACAAAAGGAGAAAAATGGTATTTTAACTATTGACCACTTTTACAAGTATTACAGTAAAAAATACAGAGAAACTGTTGTGAAGGGCTTTTACAAGCAATGGGAAATTTTGTTTGTGCTTTTAAAATTTAAAACCCTATAGTGACTTTGGCACATAAGGAATACCTACTCTTTCAAGGACCATGATTGATAGTTTAGCCAGTTTTGTTTACTGAAATGCCTTAAAGCCAATGTGCATAATTATTTTATAAGTGTATGTGACTATAACCTTTGATTCTTCCAACCAAAGTCAAAAAATTCCAATTTCTCTGTACTGTCTGTCACTGTCTAATAAAAAAAGACTGTAAAATAAGGAACTCTCTTATTTCAAGAAGTTATATTAGAGTTGCTTGGAAATATTTATTGGTGGTAAAATATAAAACACACGTATTCATAGTGCTCTGCAATATACCTGGAGTAAAGGCAGAAGGAACAGAGATGCTTTGATGAATTGGAGATGCTTTCATTTCTTTAAGCAGAACAAAATACTGAGGTATGGTTGTCTTCTACTGTGTTAATCTCTCATGGAATGTTCAGAAGATTTGCATTTCATGTAGAAATTGCTTCCCTGTTGCCTCTCTGTTGACTGATTATAGAGGAATGTTGACACTGATGTGCTGTGGAAGATAAGAGTAAGGTGTCCCTGATTTATGATCTTGTTGCAGTAGCTCCTGTTGGAGAGTGAAGAGAGGCCAATGTGGGAGTAAAGAAGGGTCCTTTTTTGGGTGCTCTGCTGCTGGGGAAGAGAAGCTCAGTGCTGAGCTGAAGCAAGAGATTTGCTTGAGTAGGCCATATCCAGTTGCAGGGAAATTTTTGTGAAGGAGCTAGTAATAAGTAATAGGTGGTGCTTTTATTCCAGTTAGAAAAGTAAGAGATTGTATTGCTGTTAAAATTGTTTTAACTCCCTTCAGGGTGCCATGCCTAGATCTAACGACGCTTGGAGAGTCTGATGAAGAGGTAATTGTAAACTATTTTTTTCTCAAGAAGTTTTTAAAATTCACATTTTTCAGGAATTTATAAAAGTATCACTCTGATTATAAAACAGTTATGATTGCTTTACTTTTTTTGCCTGTGATTTTAGGATGGGGACTCTTACATACCCTACACTGGAAGTTCTTCTCATAGGTGCCAACTAGATTCATCTTCGGAGTGGAGAACGTCACTACAAACTCCATCTGTACAGCATCAACATGTCAGTCTGTCACTACAAATATCTTTATGATATGCCCCTTTAGCAGTAATTTAGAAAAGCATGCATATACTTTTTTTATGTAAGTTCTCTTTTTTTTTTCCTTTTGGTTAAGCTCATATCTCCAAGTGCTGTTGGTCCAAAATATTTTTAGCTAAGTCCTTTTACTGGGATTCTTTAGAAAAAACGATTTTATCATGTAGCATTGTAATTACATAGCATTGATGCACTTTTGTTGTATTTATTTTTTAAGAGATATATTAATAGTAGTAATAACAAAGATTAGTAGTAGTAAATGTATGATTGAAGACAAAATCCATGTTTACAAGCACTAAGTATTATTTCTATGGAACAGTAGTTACTTCTGGTGAAAACCTTTGGAATTACTTGCAGCCATTTAATGTTTTTTTTCTTAGGGCTGTTGTCTTTGAAACAGAACTATGACATAAACTTTGGAATTATGTCAAATTTGTTAGCGCTCTTTTTATTGTTAAAATTTCCTCATCATGTTGGCTTTCTTTTCCCCCTGGATAACTAAGAAACTTAATCACCCCTAGTCTTAGGTACTTTTGAAGGTAAACAGTAGCCCAGATGCAAATATTCTGGTTTACAGTACAGGGCAACATTGTTCAGGATCAATATCCAGTATAAACATTTTAAGAGTTAATTTAATTACTCAGTTAGTACACTTCCATGAATACCGGAAAGCTGAATGCAGAGTTCTTTTGAACTCCTATATCTGAATTAAATATGAACAAAATAAATGTGACAATTTTTTATTTAATCATGATATATATTATTTCCTGTTTTCCTTTAAACAGGTGTTTAGAAATTGTGTCAGAACGAAATGGAGGTAAAGAAGTTGAAAAAATACAGACTAACAAAAAGTCTTATCAGTTCAGTACTATGCTATATGGTCTGAAAATGTAATATGTTTTAATTTCTTTTATGTGACAGGAACTAGCTTATTGGAGAAACTACTAAAAAAATACACTGATTAAAAGTCCATTATTCAAAAAATATTTAACTTATGTAAACCTAAGAAATATCCAAGTGAGTTTTTTTTTAAAAAACCTCAGGATTTTAACTAGAAGGAAAACCAATTTTAAATTAATTTGTGCTTAACCTTTGCTCCTTGAAACAAATAATATAGTAACTTGAAGGGCATAACTCCAGATTGGCTGGAGTTCAAGGTGAATCTGCCAAGATCACTATTTTGTATGTTTCCCTATATAAACAAATGGTTTCTCTACTTGTAAAACAATTTCATTCAAGTAAAAACTGAAATAGTAAGTGTTTTTTTGTCTTTTTAAAATACTGTACTAAGAATGTACTAGTTTTTAGAATACGTGCCCAACGTAGGTATTTATACATGTCTCAGGATGTAACTGTAAAACTGTTGTTTTACAACAGATGTAACTACAGGTAGGTTATTTTCCTTTCTACTGCCTTGTAAACATGCTTCAGTTGTTACAGCCTTTTTGGCTCTGTATATATGTGATTACACTTCTTGCTTTACCATTTTTTTTTAAACTAAGCTCATATGTATAACTCTGTCAAGCTGCAGGAGTGCTAATGGAAGGTAGGTGTGGCTTTGTTTCTCAGGGTCTTTATCCCTTTCTTTTCTGCTTTTCTTTATCTCTTGTTAATTACTTTCTGCCTTCATTGTGTTTTGAATACTGAGTGCTCAATGTATTGGAATGTATCTTCTATTTACTTTCTCTCTGTGTCCCTCTGTCTCTGTTTCTCTCTCTTTCTCTCCCTTTTTTGCCTGACTTGCTCCCCATCTTTTCTTTGTGGAGAAGATTTTCAAGCTGTTTAAAAATATTTTAATGTATTCCTCTGAGTGGCCTTTATTTCTGCACTTCTTGCTTCTGGGGCTCTGACCAAGCTTTCCTTGAGCCAGATAGATTCCGGCTTCTTCAGTAACTGTGTAAGTAAATCTTCCTAAAATAGGTCACTTTAGGAAGAAAAATTTAAATATACTCTTATAATTCAGGAATTAACCAGGGAAGGGATGTGAATCCTCTTTTGAAGGAGAAGGCTGGCTCTTCAAAAACATAAATCTTTTTGAGTTTTGAGAAATGGTTTTCTACATCAGGACTATGACACTGTTGTTGCAAAATGAGTTAGAAGTATTGAGTAGAGATGCTAGAGAAGGTCACCTTACTTTTGTTAGCACTGAAAGAATATGACTTAAATATTGAAGATGTTAGTTACTCAGGGGGACAGAAGAAAATTGGAATCTTGGACTTCTGTCATTGCTGCCCTTTCTACTGATCCCAGCCTCTGTTGTGGAGAGCCTTGAAATGAATGTAAGGTTAGAAAGGTACTTATCTGTGGAGCTGATGTTGTTCTAAGGAGCACTGTCCCAGTTCTCATCTGCCATACAAGAGTATTAGAACTTCTGACCAAAAAACATCCATCCATTTGTTTTCAACCATCCAAAAATCAAATGTCAGAATTTCTGTTTTAGTGATGTTATAAGGCAGTACCACTGAATCTGACATCTTTATTTAAAAGTGATGTAAAACCATTTGAGTGTGTATTTTTTAGATTTAAAAACAGTAGAATTTGAAGAACTCAATGAAAATTAAGCCTGAATATGCCATCCTGTTTGCATTTTTTCTTAATTTGAAGCATCATGTCAAGAAGTTTGGGACATTATACTGGATAGGAACTAAAAAAATGGTGTTATCATTTAATAGACCAGCCAGAGGCTGTTATATTGATTACTCATTGTTTTAACATTCTGTTTTGGAGCAGAAGACAAGACCAGAAAATCTGATATCTGCCACAGACAGATCCAAACCCAAGCATGGCCAGTATGAATCAGGTATGAAGGAAGAATATAAGCAACATCCTCAGAGAACTGCAGAAAAGAAAAAAGACCACCTCCAGTGTCCAGACACTTCAATAAAGGTAGCTGGCAAAGTAGAAATTGCATTTTTAAATAGAAAATGTATATCATTATTTAAATACACTATTTAGAAAGGTTTTCACATGTATGTAATTAATTTAATGTTTTTATTGTAAGGAAATAAAAAACATGTAATTTAAGCATCTGATGTTGAGGAGGAAATAAACTGTTGGAAGGTTGTTTCAGTTGTTGCAGAGCAAGAAACTGAAGTGCTTTGAGAATTTATGTGTGGTTGTGTTCTCTGGTAAGGAAAATAACACTGGCCTTCCTAGTGCATCTCTAGCCTGAGCCTGAAGATTATCGTGATTGATAGGGAAGAACTTAAAGCCTATAAGAAGAGGAGAGACAGCAGGAAGATATTGGTTAAGTGTTATTTCCAAAACCAGAAATTCATTCAAGCTTCTTTATTTTATAAATCTAGAAGTATTTTAATTACTATTCTGTAAATTGGGACTGTATGTAGGACTTAAAATTTTAAGGAGAAATTAAAGATTTAATCTGTTCCTCAGAGAACTATTAACATTGAAAATGCAAAAGAATATGGGGTTTAAATATTGAAAGATACCTGTACTTTTTGCTTTGATATTGATGTTGTATAAGATTCTGTGCAGTTAGGCTGCAAGCTGTACTAGTTCTGCCAGGTTTATTTCATGTTTTTAAATTAAGGTGCAAGGAAGGGAAGATCAGTGGAGAGAAACTGGGAAACAAAGGGTTGAAAAAAGCCAGCTTTAATCTTGTGTGGAAGAGATGGCAGAGGAGAGTGGTTGAACAAGGAAAGATGCATCATTGTAGGTGTAAGGAAGCAGGAAACCTAAGTAAGCAACAGCTGTGAGGACTTGCTTGAGTGCTAGATTCTGCTGAGGATAGATGGCCATTTAAGAATCTTAATGGAAAGTTAAGTATGCAAATGTTGATGGAACATATTGTGCTCATTGCTTTTCAGAGAAAAGGTTTGTGATGAATAACAAGGAGTTTACCGAAATTACTTTGTTAACCTTCAATAGAATAAAAAGGGAAGGTTTTACAAAAGAAAGATTGTTTCACATATTGTAGATAGCTTTAAAAGAGCTTTCTCTTCATAGTTGTGCTTCTAGTGATCAGATAAAAGAGAAAGTGAAAAAACCTATTAAACATTCTGTGAATAAGTGGTGAATGAAAAAGAAGTTGAGGTATTTTGTGGTTTAGTTTTATGTTTGGTGGCAGGTAAGATTTTCTGTTCTGGAGATTTGTTATAGTTTGGTGTTTTTTGGGTTTTTTTTCCTAATGATTCCACTCTAAGTTTGGCACTCATAATCTGTTTTTCAAGAAGTGACTCCTTTATGCAAGCCCATTGAAAGGGTATTTACAGGAGCAGCCAAGTTAATCTGAAAATGGAGAAATAGATGGCAAATGTATGCTGGGAGAAAAAAATCGGGACTGGCTTTTTTTTCTGGTGATTTTGGATTCCAGAAAGATACTTGCTAAGTACTAGAAGCATGTGTGTTGATTCTTCTCACAGATTTTTATATAATGTCTATCAGAACAATTTTTTTGTGTTAGATATTAACACTA
This sequence comes from Parus major, assembly GCF_001522545.3. Lineage (NCBI taxonomy): Eukaryota > Metazoa > Chordata > Aves > Passeriformes > Paridae > Parus > Parus major. The sequence continues at coordinate 35,560,799 of NC_031773.1, read as the reverse complement.
CCTGGTTAGATGAATAAATCAAAATATTTCAACATGCTTGTTTTGATTGATTAGTGGAACTTGTAACAACTTACCTTTTCTGAAAAGAAGGTGCTCCTGGAGGAGATTGCTAACAAAACCCACTCTTTTGATTTCTTTCCTATGCTACCTCTGTAGCATAGGAAAGTTCTGTAAAAACTGAGTTCTGTAAAAACTTCCTGTATCCCTTTTTTTCATATTGTCCTAGTAGGAAATATTTCTGTAATACCCTGGGACTGGTTTACAAGTCTGTTAGAATCAGTAGCATGCTTTGGCTTTTCCCTGTCTAGGCTGTATTTGACTTCTTCACTGGTCACAAAGCTCTACAGTGAGCTTTGAGCTTTATGCCTAACAGCAAATCCTCTGCTTCCACTTGGTTGTTCCTGAGCAGAACAGAAAAATGATGAGTTCTTGTCTTCTCCTCAGAGATACTAAAGTCTGCTTCCTCTGACTTGCTGTGCTTTTTCACAAAGCTTGTAGGAACAAAGTATTTTTGAGATATTTAAATTTATTATTTATTTCAATATGAATGAAAACTGGTAATTATTCAAAAGATACAAATCTTGCTCTCTAGTCTTTCCTTATAAAATTCAGTTTCTGTAAAAAGCTAGGCTTAAAAAAATTCTCTTTTAATTAGCATGAAGTAGAAGAAGTAGACGTTTTAAAAAGTAAAGAAGAAAGTAGTACTTTTAAATAAATTGTTGAGGAAAACGTGTGTGGGTTTTTTAGTTTGTTTTTATTACATTTCATTATAAAAAAAATGTATTTTTGTGTAGGGTACACAGCTTGATGATGGACAAGATGATTTTGTAACTATTGATAAGAAAGCTCTCTTGCATCAATGCTATATAAACAAGCCGTATAAAATGCAGCACAACGTAAGGAAATCAGAAGCTGTAAGTATTTTGATTGGTGTTATCCTGCTAACCGCCTAGATGTGGAGGGTGGCTTCTCAGATGTTCAAGAGAATTCATGCCTTTGGGGATTTGGGTCTAGTATGTAATTGCACTCATTAAAATCATGTGAGTTTAAACTTTCTTTCAATGGTAGTTGAACTGAGCAATCCAATGAGCATTTTTAAAATCTTATCTGTAGTGCTTGTATTTTATGCGGTAATCTATATAAATGAGAACACAAATTATGAGTAATATATACAGATACATTCATACAAATAAAAATAACTAAGGTGGTTGAGTGAACCTAAGCATAATGTTACATTCAGTGTCAGAAGTTGGACTTCAATGATCTCTGAGGGTCTCTTCCAGCTCAGTATATTCTATTATTTCCTCTGATCTGTAGCTTTTAGCTGAGCCTGTATTCAGTGGTTCATGGATTCCATAATTCCATCAGCTAGTATTACACTGAGTCAGCAACAACTTTGGCTGTGTCTTCAAGCTCTAGGGATGGAGCTTCTACAGTGTCTCTAAGCAATATCTTCATGTGTCATGCTATTCTCTGTGTGAAGAAATTCCTTCTATTGTCCACACCAATCTTCCCTAGGCTCAGTGTGCAACCTTTACATCCCGTTATACTGTTGGCTTCTGTCAAAAAAAGTTTGGTTCTCTTAATTTTGTAACTTCTCTTCAGAATGCCTCATAGCTGCTGGTTCTGCAAACTAAACAAACCCAAGCTCCCTTAGCCTCTCCTTTCAATTGTTTTTGCTCTGATCTTTTGTCAGATCCTTTCTGAAGGAAGGAGGGAGCCCCGAAGTCTAGAAACTAGGATGGACTCACTAGCATGCAGAGAGGAGAATTAAAACTTTCCTTACGTGGATGTATCCAATACACTTGTTTAATTTCTTATATAAACATGAACTTTACTCTTATTGGGACTGAACAATAAGAGTCTTGCCCATTTGAAGCCAGGCCTTGAATCCAGCCAGGATCATTTACAGTGATGAAGAACAATTTGATATTGCATGATTCAGTATTTGCATATGCAGAGTGATAGCTTTTATAACTGTTTTTTGAAGGTATTGCTGAAAAGGGTTATGCATTCTAACTTTCTCATAGAATATTAAGTCATGAGAAATTTTATGACTTTTTAAAAATAAATAGTAATTTTAATTCATTTTATTTGCTTGTCACTGTGCACTGAATTTTGCACCATTGCAAGCATTTATTTGATTTCTAGTCTTATTGAAGTGAATGCAGATGTTGCTCTACTGAAGTCACTGTTAATTTTCATGATAAGAAAGTCTTTTGAGAAAGTACTTAAGCTTTTATTTTTAGAATAAATTTAAAAATCCATACTATCATCTAAAGTTAATGGAAAAAAGTCTTGAATTATCCCAAGAAAAAATACTTAATGCTAAAGCAAGTACTGTGAAAGCCCTGAGAAAGGGAGCAGTGCAGAACCACAAAACAGGAGACATTCTGTAGCTGCCATGCTTTAAAAGAAAGCCAGCAGGTGTCTGAGCAAGGTGTTACTGTGACCTTTAGAAGCCCTTTTGTTGTTATGAGTTAGCACTCATGGTTAGCACCAGCTGACTCTCTCTTTTGAGGACCATCTCAGGCTCTCCTAGGTCCAGCTTCTGATAGTGTTGGAATACTGGAAAAAACTGCCAGTAGTAACTGCCTGTGTATTAATTCCATTTTGTATATGTTGCCTCAATTGTTGGCATTTCATTTTAAGGTACTTGAAAATTTTGCTTAAGGATACACAATGTTAATATGTCCTTTTACTGTAATCATTACCAAAAAGTCAAATGTTAAAGTAGAACTTCTCTTGATTTTTCTGTAATTTGGGATGAAAGTTCACCAGTGGGGTTTTGCCGGGCTCCATTTTAGGCCCTGTACTCTTCAATACCTTCATAAATAATTGGACACAGGACTGGGATACTGAGCAAATTCACAGATAATACAAAACTGGGAGGAGCTGCTGACTCCCTGGAAGGCAGGAGGGCCCTGCACAGAGACCTTGGCACACCAGAGGGCTGGGCAATCACCAAACACATGAAGTTGAACACTGAAAAGTGATGGATTCTGCTCCTGGGACAGGACAGCCCTGGATGGACAGACAGACTGGGGAATGAGAGGCCAGAGAGCAGTGCCAGGGAAAAGGACCTGGGGGTCCTGGAACCTGAAAGTTGAGCCTGAGCCAGCAGTGCCCTGGCAGCCAGGAGGGTCAACCCTGTCCTGGGGACATCAGGCACAGCATGGCCAGCTGGGCAAGGGAGGGGATTGTCCTGCTCTGCTCTGAGCTGGGGCAGCCTCTCCTCGAGTGCTGGGGACAGGTTTGAGTGCCACAATATCAGAAAGATATTAAAATACTGGAGAGCGTCCAAAGGAGGGCAACTAAGATGGTGAAGGGTCCTGAGGAGAAGCTGTATGAGGAACAAATGATGTCTTGGTCTGTTCAGCTTGATGGAGACTCAGGAGTGACCTCAGTGTGGTCTTCAACGTCCTCATGCGGGGAAGAGTAGCGACAGGTACTAATCTCTTCACTCTTGTGACCAGTGACAGGACCTGAGGAAATGGCTTGAAGTTGTGTCAGGGGAGGTTTAGGCTGGATATCAAGAAAAGATTCTTCACCCAGAGTGTGGCTGGGCACTGGAACAGGCTCCCCAGGGAAGTGGTCACAGCACCAAACCTGACAGTTCAAGAAGTGTTTGGACAATGCTCTTGGGCACATGGTGTGACTCAGGAATGGTTCTGTGCAGGGCTAGGAGTTGGACTTGATGTTCTTTGTAGGCCCCTTCCAGTTCAGTTTGTTCTGTGATTTTGTGATTCACAGAAGAGTCCACTGCCAATATATGTCATATATAACCTCTGAAGAAGGTTGGTTTTCCCTGAATGCTTCCCTGAATATTTAGAGAACAGCAGTTACTACTTTTTTATCACTGAGAGCTGCTGCAAGTTCAATGTTTGCCTCGGCCCTCCACATTTTTGTAATTTCATAGTAGAGCTTTTGTCTAAGAGCAGAATGGAAGATGTTTCATGAAAGATTACATGCAGTAACCTAATATTCAGTTGAAGTTTAAGGTGTAAGATTTTTTCTAAATCAGATTCTAACTGGTCTGGATCTATAAGCCAGGGTCCATGGAATATATTATAACAAATACTGCTCTATACTGTCACTGTGTCCTCTTTTACATCATTCTTTTTCATAAATCTGTTGCAACAGTTAATGGGTAAAGAATGAATAATTCAGAATAAAGCACCGTGTATTTCTTACAGGTGTAAAAATGAAACATGAAAGCAAACTGAAAAATCCTCTGTCTTATAATTCCAAAATCTTCTAAGGCTTAAAATCAGTTTGGAATAACCAACCGCTGGTTTGGTGTTGCATTAGTTATTTGGGTTTTTTTGATTTGTTTTTCTTTGTATTCACTAGTGCCAGTCAGTATTTATTTGAAGATTGTGAATTCTACCCATAACATCTCTAATTTATTTGTTTGTTTGTTTGTTATTTATTATTTTAAAATTATTTTTATTTTATAGGCACCTGGAAACTTTTCATTTCTTCATTCACACAAAGGCTGGATTTCTCTAGAATTTGCTTTACACACAATACCAATTAGAAAAAAATCTTAATTAGTTAGTTTCAGGATATCTAAAAAATATAAGCATAAACCCCCTTAGTAACAATAATCTCTATTTTCTAATATATAAAATTATTTGTTTTTTAATAAAAGACAAATTTAAATTTGTAAAAAAGTTCAGAAATGTGGAAGTTAAAAAGAGGTGTTGAGGCTTGGTTATTACTGGTGGCCTCCATATTCTCCTGGGCTATCCCCTTTTGGATGGAACCTGCTTTGGTTTCTCTCTGTGTAACAGGTTATGGTCAGTGCCTGCACACATTACAGTGAAAGGCACAAGGTTATGGTTCAGTGTTACTCTAAGAAAAATAATAATAAGATCATGTTAAATCCCCTTTTCCCTTTAGGATGATATTTCCTGAAAGGTTTTTCAGATTGACCTGTCTCAGCAGAAAATTATTGTGGCATGCAGGAAAGAAAATTCTTGCAATTGAGACTAAGTCTTAAAAGAATTTTTTTGACTAAAATTGCTGGAGGTAAAGTTTTATTCTCTTAGTTGGAATCTCTGTCACCCATAAAAACTGGAACAATGTGAGTCTCCTCAGTCTCCTATTGTACTTACAAAATGTATTGGAAACAATACAGAAATAAGGATTTAGCCTGTCAACCTAAATACTAGAAGTCTCCTATTTATTACAACTAATATGCATAGATAAATTGAGTGTGTACTAGAGAATATTATATGTCTATTTTTTATGCAAATAGAACCCTAACCCTATTAAAAATGTAAAAAAATATTAATTGTGGCATGGGTAAGTTTGTGACCTCTAAATGCTGTCTTAAAGGGTAACTTATTATTTGAAGTGCCTATTGTTATATATTTCATTTGTTCTCAGCCAGTTTTTCATTGCAGGAGGATGTTGCTGCAGAGAGGAGAAAACAGGCTGTTGTAGAACAAGTTATGGTGGATCAATTATGTAGGTAAATGAATTTATAATGTAAAATTTCAATTTTCCCTACAGAAGAATTTAGATCTGTTAGTGGCTGGCTTAAGAGGTGTTTTGATCATCTTATGAAGTCTAATGTAATAGTATTATTTGCAAAAATTCTTTAAATGGAAAGTCTTTTTAATACTATTTAAACTATCAGTTTAAAGTGCCATGTGTATGTTATTTTTTTTTTTCTGGAAATAATTTTTAATTTTATACTTTAATATATTTTAATGTCTTTACAATAGCACTAGCTCTTGAAAGTAGCCCTCTTGCACCTCAAGAAAATATATGGATGCCTGATGTTATAAATTACACATCCTCAATATTTATTGTCCTTTCTAAAAATCTTAGCTTTAGTACTATTTATTAATTCTTAATTAATACTGACACAGCACCTTTCAGGCATAAAGAATTATTATACCAGTGCTGGGCATGTAGAAAATAAAAGGCACTATTATAAGTTGAGGTTGTACAGTAAGATCTCCTGCCTTCATTGCTGTCCCTTTAGCTTCAAGAAAGCATCACTTCTGTGCAGAAAGATCCCTCTATTTTAAGCATGCTTTAATAATTCAGGGCTTTATGCAAGCTGTCTGGTTATGACAGTATAAGATGCAAGCTTGTTTAATATAGTTTCATGTTATTTTACACTTCCTAAAAATTATCTGTGGGTATGGCTAGATTATTTTGCATTCTGTGCATAGTTTACAATCTCTGGAGTCATCTGCAGTGGTGTTCCAGCCCATCAAATCCTAGGATTTTGAGGCTGAAGTGTTGTTGCAGTTCACCATTTTAGTTTTACTTTGTTTCTGTTACAATGACTGTTTAAATGACCTATATTGTTTAAAAGTCTATTAACACTTTTACACTCTTTAAAAGCTGACAATACAAGAAGGCTGCCTGAGGGAAATAAGACTGTCATGAAACACAATGTTAAATTCCAATTTTAATCCTCATTTAGCAGGATTAAAATTATGGAACTATACAGGGTAGAAACCCCTGGTTCTCAGATAAGTGCTGTGCCTGTGTCATATACCTTTAAAGATTATTACAGAGATGATCTTAAAAATATGCTGGTTATGTTGAAGTGTTTCAGTACTACTGGTGTTGCATTAAATGAACAGCTTTGTGCATCTTGGATCATGGATGCCCATTCTGTGTTTAACCTTCTTCTGCTGCTTTGCCTTATTTTTTGCATGTATTCCTTCTTCTACTCTGAAACCTTCTGTTGATAATGTCAAAACAATATTCAGTAGTGCTGCAGCTGCATCAAGTTTTAATTTAAAAAATCTCTCTGTTTATATTCCAAATATAACTCTGCCTGTACTTCCAAACAAATTGGTATCAGATATCAGGATGTTGATCAGAAAAGATTAGTTCAAAACTGTTGCATGAAAAAAAAGCTATTTAAAGAAATACAAAGGTGTTTTGAATATTTTTTTTAGTAGGCAAATCTTGCAGTTAAATCAGTGTAACTGATGTGTACAAAGATGTATCTGTATAGATCAGAGAGCAAGTTTAGAAAACTATAATAGCCATACAAAATTATTATTTCCCTTCTAATAACCATTTCAATAGCATAACAAGCATCTCATTTATTTTTAAAGGGTCTCTTCTTTTGTTTACTTGTTGAACTGATACAGAGAATATCAAAATGTTCAAAACCCAGTTCATCTATTTTTTTTCTGCTTGTTGGAACGTTGAAATCCTCTCAGCTGTGTAGTTAGCACTTTGAGGAAGGAAGTGCCAATGTTTTTATTGAATGACACATTGAATGGGACTCTGAGCAACCTGGTCCAGTGAAAGGTGTCCTGCCCACAGCATGGGGGTTGGAGCTAGATGATCTTTATATTGCCTTCCAGCCTGGGCTGTTCTATGGTTCTGAGGTGATGTCACTGGCCAGTGCTAGTAGCTGATATCACTGATACTGGAGGGAGCAGTGGTTAAAGAACATCACTGATGGAATATTTACAGAAATAGTGGAAATGATGAAAAACCCCACAAGCCTTCATAATAATAAGATTTATTTTATATAAAGACACATAAAGCATACTTTAAATAATATGTATCTGCATACAACATTGCTATGTAGCAGTGCACTGCCAGAATATTAATGCATATGTTTGATTTTAAGAAATAGATTTAAGAATTTGTAAAAGCAAACAAAAAAGTAGGCCCACAAATTTATGCAAGCTTAATGGATAACTCCAAGATTGTATTACTGTTTTATTCTTGGGTATTTTCTTTCCTGCATTAAAATATATAAGACCTGAAATTCAGCTATACAAATAGTCAGAGGGCTTCTCCTTGCTTTTTGTGGTCAGAGCTGTCATAAGTGATCCAGAGCAGTCCACACGTTCTGATGCTTGCAAGGAAGCTCAAGGACTTCTGGGAGCTGGCATAGCACCGACACGTTTTAGAAAAAGGACACTCCATGAAACCAAGTAAGTTTATAAAAATAAATTTTCTGCTGTATATATTTTTGTTTAGCTCTGTGAATTCTGTTTGCCTTTGCAGATGTTCTGTTTTTGGCTTGAATCCACAAGCTTCATGCAAGGCCTTTTTTGTAGCTTTCCTGTGCTTGATATTGCCTAGTGAGATAATAGGGACCTTTTTATATGAATTCTCTGTGTATTATGTTTGATCCATAGAATTTATAAAACCTGTGAGAACACTGTTAAGCTTGTATTGATATTATTCATTACAAGGATTTGCCAGCCTTTTCCAAGTGGTTGGGTGCTTGCAATCCTGTCAGTACACTTTTAGAGATTCCTATCCTTAGGTGCATAAATTGCATAAATATGCATCTGTAAATGCTAATGTAGATCTTCACAATATAATCATACTTTTCTTGCATGTTTTGATTTCTGCTGCAATAATTAACCCTATTGGCATTTAAATGACGTTCCTGGACTATCAGCATTGAACTAGTTGCTCCAAGGACTTAAAAAAACCTGAGGAAACACTGTGACACATAAAATTAAATTAATCTGCAGGTCTTGAGTTTTGTTCTGTTAATTTTTCTCAACATTCAGACAAGCATTTCTGCTTTGGGCATTTTAACATCCTGCTCTAAAGTCTTTCTCATCAAATGTCATCTTTGTATTCTTAAAAAGAGGAAAAAAGGCAACAAAACCAGTCTCAATTTCTTACAACCATAACATAGACAAATCTCCGTTTCTGGAACTAGTTACAGGGCCAATATAAAATATTTAGGTGGGTACAAAAGCCCCAACCTAGGTATTTTTGCAACAGAACACATTGGTTCATGGAAGTATGGTGAGTGGTAGAGATAAAGGTTAATTCTCTATATAAGTGTATGTAAACAGAATTTCCCATTCATATCTATGTTCTCTGTGAATGTACTCTCATGTTATATAATAACAGAGCACTTTACAGCTCTGAGTTGCTTTCTAATTCAACTACAAAGGATCATCTCCTCAGCCAGTTGCCAAGGATACCGTATTTCATGGTTTCAGCTGTTTGGAAATGGTTGAGTTTTATGTAACATTTATCTGTGGGCATATAGGTATCATTAACATGCTGCATTATTTTCACAGAGTAAGGACCAAATCAGGACTAACTGAGAACATGCTTTCCAACAAGCTACGCTTTGATAGTAGGATTATATCGAGGTAATCACAAATTTTGTGAAGCTTTTCAGTGCTCAGAATTTGTGAATGAGGATTACTCTCTTGAACTCATTAATTGCACTGAACGTTTCTGCTCCTTGTGCTGAAGAAAAAAAGTACGTGTGGATGTCCATGTATACTAAAAATTTTGACATAAGTAATGGATAGTGGCTTTACAGTCCCACTGTACAATGTTAAGATCCGTAAGCAATGTTATGTTACCATCATACCCATAGCTCTATTCAGGACAGTTACCACAGGGACTGTGTAAAATAGTGCTTTTAGCTGTTGCATCTCAGTCGATTAAAATTATTTTAGCCTTATCTAAGATGTGGCAACTGCTATAAGTAGTAATGGCTTTGCAACTTGTTCATAGCTCCTTATGTATTAAACTTTAGAATGTCTTTACACTATTCTGATTTGAGTAGTGGTAGCATAAACATATTTTTCAGTTTTGAAAGTGATGCTTTTCTGCAGCTGTGAGCTGTATACTTGTTAGACATAGCTGGGTATTCAGCAACATACTTTCATATACCTCAATGAATGCAGTAGTCCTGGTGTATGTAATCCTTTAGTTAATCAGTGAAAATTATATTGGCATACTAAAATACGAAGCCTTGAGAGGTGTTTTTAGCATTATGGAGAATAGAATATTGAATTAAAATATGTGACCAAATGCACAAGCTGAATTTCATGGTGGGTTAGAGAAAAAAGTCAAAGAGCTCTTTAAAAAAATAAATTTTACATTCAACATTGGAAATAAATTGAATACTGAGAGCAGGCTTGAGGAGAAGAACTTGGGGGTGCTGATCAATGAGAAGCAGTGTGCTTCTTGCACACTTGATCTGGCAGTGTGCGCTTGAGCCCAGGAAACCACCCATGTCTTGGGCTGTGCCAAAAGAAATGTGGGCAGCAGGGCGAGAGAGAGGATTCTACTGTTCTTCCTCTCTCCCATCAGACCCCACCTGCAGTGCTGTGTCCATCTCTGGGATCCCCAGCATGAGAAGGACCTGTTGGAGTGATCCACAGGAAAGTCAAATATAATCAGAGGGATGGAGCACCTGTCTTATGAAGATAGGTTGAGAGAGTTGAATTGTCCAGTCAGGAAAAGGGAAGCCTCCAGGGAGACCCTCTTGCAGCCTTCCAGTCCCTACAGGGAGGCTGCAGGAAAGATGGAGAGGGACTTTTTTAAAGGGTGTGTAGTAACAGGACAAGGGGGAATGGCTTCAAACTAAAAGCAGGCAGGTTTGGATTAGATAACAGGAAGAAATTCTTTACTGTGAGGCTGGTGAGGCTCTGGAACAGATTGCACAGAGAAGCTGTGGATACCCCATTCCTGCAGGCATTCAAGGCCAATCTGGATGGAGCTCTGAGCAGAGGGGTCTAGTGAAAGGTGTCCTGGCCCACACCAGGGGTTTTGGAACTAGATGATCTTTAAGGTCTCTTCCAAATCAAACCATTCTGATTCCTAAATAAATGTTACTTATTTTTGGGTTGAATTGGATTCATATTGATGAAAAAAATAAAGGTGCTTTTCAATTTTCCTTCTAGAAATGGTCACGATGCTTGTAGGGAGTTGATTGGATTTTTTTTTGCATGTGACAAATCCCTTACTGTGTATGAATATCGTCAGTTTGGAAAAAACAGGTAGGAGTAATTACTTTTTTAAAGGGTTTTATAAAACATTTCACTGTATCTAAGAAGCTTAAATAAATTTAATTGTTTTAGTACTAGTTTTGAATTATTTCACAGGACAAATGCCTTGCCTTTCATTCAGAAGGGAGTTTATCAACATCAGCGTGGACAAAGAAAGGGAAAATCTTATGATCTTAGTGACTTCTACATTGTAAGTATTCTTCTGCTGAATATCTTTTTTTGGAGGCAATATTTGAATATTTGAGTTATAAATTGTGATCTAGACTTCTTTTCGTCTGAGAAGACTAAAAGTCTTCTCCTTGAATTAAAGCTTCTCAGAAGTCTGGGTTGTTTTGTTGTCCCACGTTTTAGAAGTAGCCAATTTAGGTTTCAGATTAAGCTGTAGCTTGCAGTTTTCCCCCTAGAGGGCACAAGACTGCTGACAGTGTGGACCTTTTTTGGACGAAATGATCCACTCGGCAAGGGGAGTCCTGAAGAGGAAGTAGACCAAAGTACTTGTTAAAAGTAAATAGTCTTTGCAAGGTCTGCTGGCATTTTAAACTCGAAGCAATGATTAAATATTTATTAAATGAAGAAATTGCAGATTAATTGTTTTTAGCCCACAGTTTGAAATGTAAACAACCAGATGTTTAGAGCAAGTGTATGAAACAATGTTAAACTTTGTCTACCAGCTAATCTGATGACTGACTAAAAATCATATAGCACCTTCTGTACTGCTCTACTTCTGTAGTGGGTGAAGTGTTCATGGTTTATAAATACTTGAGCAAGTTTTCAAGTACAGGCTGTTTTCACCAAATTCTTCACGTGCTCTTCCTTCAAATCTGAAGTTTAGAGGGAAAACTGTGATTGTAGAAAGCAAAAGAAGTCGACATTTGTTTTTAGTGCGTTTTGTCTAATCATCTGCCTATCCTAACTGTTTACACAGCCACCTAAGAATTTCAAAGATGAAATAGATGAGTTTATGATATGGAAGATAAAGCTACTTGTTGGGATTTTAATATTTTATTGTCATGTGTATTTTTGCAGCCTGCAGATGGAAATGTGTTCTGAGTAAGGGTTCATCATAAAGTCATCCTGAAAGTGCACTGCATCGAGTTCAGTAACTCTTTGGGATGATGCTGTGTCTGTGAATCTCCATATCTGCAATCTTGCTTTCTGGGCTGACATTAAGATATGCAGATCTCTCACAAAGTCCAAGTGCTTGAGACCCCTGCACAATATCAGTGTCTCTGTCTCCTCCCAAATTCATGAGTTTTGGAGACTTTATAAACCAAGACTGTCCAGATATTACAGTCAGAGCTACTGCATTTTTTTTATTCTTCTCAGCATTCTTTGCTTTTAGTTTCCTGCTTTTCTTTCTTTCCCTTTCCCCTCTATTTACAAAACACACAACCTATTTTTAAATCATTGTGTGCTTTATCAACAGGGAGCCAATCTGACTTTCCGAAGTGTTGATCATAACCTTCCAGAAAGTGTTAAGCAGAACCCCGTCTTCACCCTTCGTGTGATAAGTATTGATGAAGCAGCTATGGATAACCTAAAGTAACTACTAACTACTAACTACTACTACTACTACTACTACTGCTAACTACTTTTCAAATTACGTTACCTTCCTTAAGCAAAAATAAAAAAAATTAAGCTCCTAATACATAATTACTTACACTGCTAAAAACAGAATCCATATTTAGGCTGTTCATAAGAGAAATTAGTAATAGATGTTAGAGGATTTTGCCTAATTCTGTAACTTCCTCAAATGGTAAGAAGTAATTTTAAAGTAAGAATTGAAATGTGAAGCTGTTCTATTTTCTTTGCTTAAGGTCACATGTTTTTATATGCAAATCATATACCTCCTGTGTTTCAGTTTGTGCCCATTGCCTCTTGTCAACAGGCACCACTGAGCAGAGCCTGTCACAGTTTTCTTTACTCATTCCTGTCAGGTATTTATATATACTTGAGGGTAAGATCACTCAAGGCTTCTATTCTCCAGGCTAAACAGTTCCAGCTCTCCCAGCCTCTCCTCATTTATCTTATACTTTGATCCCTTCCTGATTAGGAAAAGACTAATTTTAATCTCAATTAAATACGCTCAGTATGTTAGGACTACTTTGTTAGCAGAACTTGACTATTATTTTCTTTCTGCAAGTGTTTAGACACATGAAGCTTGTAATGTGAAGCTCAGATATGGTAATATTCACTTAAAGTCCCTTTAGACTGAAAGCTTTGCAAAGGAGCCATAGTAAGCTAACAGTGCATAGAACAGTAAATTCGAATTTAATTGGTTCTAGAACTGTATAGTTGTATGATGCTTACTGCTAATTGTTCCCTCTTGGCAAAGTTTCAGTGAAATAAAACACAATATAGTTTAATTTCAGATAGTTTATGTAAGACATTTTACATCTCAGAAACCTATCATTCAAGTAAACAGCTTCTTCTTTCATTTGTTGCTGATCTTATACCTGTGAAATTTGGAGTTGAACCAGTGTTATCTGTGAATAGAAGAACCAAAAAGAAGACCTGCTCAATGCGTTGTAATTTTGGATTTTGTGCTATCTGTGTGGAATAGATTATTTCCTTTTTTATACTCCCTCTGTATTCTTTTCATTAGTGACTAAATTTCAGTCTATCTTTTTCTTCTCTATGAGGATGTTATTGAGCTCTCTATTCTCTGGTGCAAAATGCTTGAATTGAGTCCTCTTACCTTCATTACTCTACTGACAGAAAATCCTGTTCAGCTACAGTCCAAAAGGTCTACTGAAGGTTCCAGGAGCAGCTATGCCCTTCTGTCACAAACAATGAATCGTTTGGTTTACATGTGTTCTAGAGGGGAGTACATTGTCCTCTGCAGGTGCTTCTTGACTTTCCAGTTTAGGTGATCTGGTGTAGGTAAGCTTTTAGGGACTTCATAATGAGGGGTACCCAGAATGGAGATGAAGAGTCCTACTAGATAACAGAGAGATAAGTCTTTGGCCTCAGAAAGCAGGAGTATGTCATGGCAAAACACTGGTGAGCAAGCAGTTTTCCATTTTTTTTTAATATTCTGATTAAAATAATTGTAAGACTTTTTTGGTTTATTTTTTTTTCCTTCCAGTAGGTTCTTCTGCAATTTTAACAACCTTTATAGTAATTTCTGTTGAAGACTTGTGGGAAGCCCTTCTCAGAAGGGAGCTTAGCAGAAATAAACCCACAAAATTTAACCATAATTTCTAGATATACTTTTGGTCTACACCTTTGCTATTTGTGTTCTAAAGACAGATTTGAACAGTATTTCATGTTATTTTCCTGCTGGTGATTAAATGTGGTTGCTTTAACAAACTCTTCCAGTGGTATGAGATTAAGATTGAACTAAATTTCTTGAGATTTTATGCATGGGAAGAATTATCCATGGTTAATGAATTAGTAGAGGAAATGCCAGTTAATACTGTTAGAAAAGAATTTCTGCATATCTGCAGCTAGTCAGCAAGGACTTTTGTGAAGGCACTCTCAAACTCAAGCTATTGGATATTGTGCTTATTAGGGTCATATATGAATTAGAGTTGAATATGTTGGGATTTTTTACTTCACCTGTTTTGAATATAGTTACATTACATGTAATTTCACCAATCAGTATTAATTTTGACTTCTTTAGAGCTTCTTCTGTGGAACTCAAGGAAGAGTGTTCAAGGCAAGTGGTTGATGACAGCAAAGTTTTCAAGAAGATTCAAGGTTTGTATCTACCAGAACCCATTTAATTTTAATACCTGTATCTCTGTCTTTACAGCTCAATGCAATGAACAATAGAGATGTTACGAAGATTTTGTGTAAATTAAATTAAACGAAAGTTAGATATTTATCAGAATATTATTAGAATCTGTTACCAGCACAAATCACTCATAAAAGCTTTCTCCTATCTCTTCAAATAAACAGTCTGGGTAAAGATTGTGCAGAATGTAAAGAGTAATTATGAATGTAATGAATAAAATGTTAATCTCTGTGTTGACCTAATCCCTGAAAAAATAACACTGATGCTATGTTACACTGTCATTAAATTTGCTTTAGGCCAAGTGTACAAACACCATCTCATTTCTTCCATCAATTTTGTGCTAGATACTTCTTTTGGCCATTGCTTCTATACACTGATAAGTTGCATTTTGATATTCTCTATTATTTTGCTTTTTAAAAATTTTGAGTATAATTGTGCAGTGTAGTCTGGAATATATAAATAAATTCTACCATGTTCCTATCTACAGTCTTTAGGACAAAGGCATAGCTTTTTGGTGAAGATTATGGAAAGACATTTGTACAGTGCTGTGTATTATTTTTGTAACCTTGTCAATAAAAATGGTTGATCTGAGCAGCTCACAGCTTGTAAAATATCCCCTGATTACTGTCATTAACCTGCTTTAAGTAGGCACTCTTTGGTCACTAGAATCTGCTTGGACATTGACTTTTACAAAAGAATTGTTGGAATAATAATTAGGGTTATTAGGGTTATTTTTTAATCTTCCATTTTCCCCTTGCATAACTGACACAAGCTGACTTTTCAGTTATCTGACTACATCTAAGGTTTGCTGGTGTTCCCTGGAGGAATGCTGTGTGTGTATTCTTCAAGGCCCCTTTTAACATATGTCTGAGTTTCAGCATCACTGGAAAAAATTTCCTGCTTTCACCTGGCCCCTATTTGTCTTTAAAATTGTAGATACAACTAATTTGAAGGTAATAGCATGAGACTTCTGTTAACAAAGCTGAGAAACTCAGACATCCCTAAGTGCAATTGCTAGTTGAAGACTTTCATAAATCTTACCAGAGAAATTGCGTATAATTTGGGAATGATTTTGCCAAATTGGTCATTTTTGTTCTTGTTTCTACTTGCACTTAACAAGTTTGTAGAAGAAAGAAACAACTCTGTGTCTCATGATAGAATTTTTGTATTGTTCTGAAGTAGTTGTTCCAAAGCTACTTTGTATGTAAATCATGGCATGTAATCCGTTCTCACGGAAGCAGGCAGTTTTACAGTCTTAACATATAGAGGGCAATAGCCATTTCTCTTTTCCTTATGTAGTCTCTTTGAAAAAAGTTTGTTAGATACTGCTTGTTAGACATACTTCATATGACTTCCACTCAAATGTTAAATAACTGATGGTTTCCTTTTGGACGGGCATTCTTTCGTCAAAGACAAGGGAGCCCCAATGCACGGGTATGTCTTTCTAACAAGCACCATCATATGTAGACATGGTGTTCTTTACTTCTATATTGTCTCCATAGCAAGTGGACAACTTCAGGTAAATGTTGTATCCTTGATTTCTCAAAATCCTCAGGTATATTCAGAGAATCACTAAGTAAAAGAGGAGTTCGGGTTATAACAGGCTTAGGAAAGTATTTCCGACAAATAGACAAGAACAGAAATGGCTTTCTTTCTCAAGCAACCTTGAAAGAAGCTCTAAAAGTATTCCATTTGGAAATACCTGAAGGGGTGAGTCTAGCTGAAACTGTAAACATGGGTATTATCTTTCTTAATTTATGTAATTGCTGCTTTTCTTTGCTTAAATCTATAGTTTAATGCCTGGGTTGTGCATGTTTTCCTTTGGTGGTTTTTTAATTTCCCTTATAGTATGTTGGCATTTCTGCATTCAGTTCTATGTGAAGTTCTTCAAAATAAAAAATAATATATTTAAAAACATGCAATCTTTTCACATCATGACATGAAGAAGCAAGTGTGATTGCAACCCATTTTTTCTCTGTAGGCTTTAAAATGATAATTTAGTTTATGCTCTTTACTTAGGTTATTTTTCTTTGTTTTGTATATTTTGTTGTAAAAGTAGCTCACAGCTATCAGAACTGTGAATAACATGAATTATGGTCATCAGTGACCACTGATGACATGTATTATTTTTACAAATCTTTTAGTGAGTTTGGATCTAAAGGTTTGGGGGTTTTTGTGAGAATACTGTAACTTTCCATTATAGCAATTGGCGTATTTCAGGATATAGTGAAGAACTTTGGAAAAATATTTTTAAATTGCAGGACTTTGAATCCTTATGGCTTATTCTTGATGATAGCAAGAGTGATAAGGTCGACTATGGAGAATTCATCCATACCATCTTTGGAGAAATGAATGAATATAGGAAAGCATTTGTAAGAAAAGTAAGTTTTATTGCAGATATTTAAGTGTAAATATTATGTGGTCTAACTTTGGAGTTAGTTACTCATCATATTCTAGTTGTTGAGTTTTGTTATTATTTTTCTTAAGTTCTGTACCTGGAAATTTACTTCTTAAAGCTTCAGTTCAGTTTAACAACAGAAAGGTAAATTAGTGGACTGTTAAAATATTTCATTTTAAATTCTAGGAATAATTCCTTTATTATTTTGAGTTTTCATGCATATGTGCTGTTCTTACAGTTCAGTCCAGAGTATAAAGCATCTGACACCTTTAGATGATCTCTTCCAAAAGTCTGTTTCCTTAGTTTTGCAAAATTAGACAAATTTTGGCAGATCTGCATGAGTAGGCTTTCTTCCTGCAGTGTCTGAAATAGGAGGCATTAATACTTGTCTCCTTTGAGACCTACAGTAAGAGTCATATTTGTGAGACATGTTAGGTGTGAAATGCAACTTGTTATTTGTCTGTAATATAATGTGGAGCTGTTTGCAGTATTTCCCACAAACCAGCCAAAGGAGTAGCAAGTGGATATCAAAATCAAGAAAAATGGCATATACTTTCATGCTTTCAATCATGGAGGATCCAAATCTCCTAGCCTTATGTATCAAGCCTGTGTATTTGAGTAAACAAATGAAAATGAAGCTGCTCTTAGCAGTGCTGGAGAGGCTGTGAGGAGGCTTCTGTCAGAATGATGCAGAATCTTAATAATTGGAGGAGGCAGAAGGAAAGCAGCTAAACTTCTGATTCTAAGGATGAGATAGGAATTAGGGAGAGAAGACAATTATTGTTCTTTGACCAGGGGACACACATTTGATGTGAAAATTGTTGAGGTAAAATAATCATTAAACTTCATAATCTAGAATGTTTTTCTGGTATCTGGTACCTTACATAAAATAGGTAAACTGACATAATCCATTGTACAAAATCCAAAAGTGTGTACCTTGATAGTTAAGTGTATTTGATCTTTTAATCTTTCCACTTTTTTTACCCTGAGATGCTTATTTGAAACTTTTTTTCCCCCTATAGGCTTATATGAAACTAGATTTCAACAAAACTGGGAGTGTGCCTATGATAGATGTCAGAAAATGTTACTGTGCAAAGAAACATCCTGTGGTATTGACAGGTAATTCACATGAACAAACAAACAAACCAAAATCAAATCAAAAACACATGAAGTCACTTGGGGGTATGGAATACAATATGTGATTATTTTCCAATGCTGTAATGCCATATTTTTTGTACTTTTCTTCTCAATGCTACAAAATCATCCTGAGTATTATCTTTATAAAATCTCTAGGACACAGATGTAAATTGCAGAACACTTTTCAAACACCTTTTTCCACCTTAAAGTTTTCCCAGAATTTTCAAGTTTTATTACAGTAAACATGCTTTCTTACAAGATAACTTCAGAATTTTAGTTTACAAATGCATTATGCAGCTCTTGCAACCATTTGAAGAAAAAAAAATTTCCTGATCTCATAATTCATTGCAACTGGTTAACCCCATGTTTTCTGTTGATACTTAATTCTATCATGCTATTAAAGTAAGGTAATTTCTACAGGTGGTAGAAATTAATTCTGAAATCAGAATATTGAATTTGTGCATGAAAAAAGTATTTGCAAGCTAAAATTTGAAACTTTCTTGCCTTAAGTATATTAAATGCTACATATTCACTCTTCTTTAAAATGTATTTAATAGAAAAATATACTTTTATAGGCAAAACTGCAGAAGAAGAAATGAAATCTTCATTTCTAGAAGCATTAGGAGAGTCCTGCAGCAACCCCAATGAAGTGTCCTATTCTGAGTTTGAAGATTACTATGAAGGATTAAGTTTTGGAATTGTGGATGATGATGACTTTGTTAACATCTTAAGGAATTCATGGGGAATTTAGAGTGGAAGATGACAAAAAAGAAGAAGGGACTTTTCTAAACAAGGAATGGCTGAATAAGAGAGGATTAAGTCTTGATATGCTTTATAATTAGTGTCTTAAACTGATTTCAGTGACAGAAAACTTTAAATGCTTTCAGAATAATATGTGGCAAATTTCATGGAGTGTCTGTTGAGTTATGGTAGCCACTCTTCTAATAAAAATACTGTTCATGACTTTTCACTGGAAATTATTAAGGCTGTTTCCCATACCAAAAGCCATATTTTTTAATATTAAAATAAAGTGTCCTATTTTAAAATAAGGGAATTAGAATACTGAAATGCCTGAAGGGGTATGTGCAAGAGAAAATTTTGTTTTATGATGCATTGTGAAAAGCTTCAGATTTGACTGCATAAATATGAATTGTAGCTTTTCTTCAGAAATTTTCTTATAGCATTCTTTGTCTCACTTATTTTTTCTTATGCAGGTACTTAGCTTGAAAGAGAGCAGGTCATCCTTTTCCAATTTGAGGATGTCTACTGTACTGAAAGTGCAGAGATGTTCACAGCATTAGCCCCTTGGCCTGTGCACTGTCTTGACTGATCTTGCTTTGTCATTTTGGTCAGCTGAGCATTGAATCTCAAAGGTTTTAGTAATCACACATGTGTTTTGTAATGCTTATCTTCCTTTCCTGTATTTTGCTAAGTGGTTTTCGAAACAAATAATTTATATTTAAATATCTGTTTTCTTTATATTGCTGGGATTTTTAAACTAAAACATAGCAATTAAATATTTTGTCAAATTGATATATAGCATTTTCTATCTACTCTGAAAGTATAAAAGAGAAAAGTATTTTTAAAAAAGCCCAAAAAAACCACCTCTGCCATCACAAAAATTAAATCATATATTAAAATACTCTTTGCTATTTCAGATGTTCTGACAGGTACAATTCTCAGTGTAATACATCTTGCTAATTCTGTAAAATTCTTTGTGTTAAGAAATAAAAATATATAGTTAATGAGAGAAAGACTTTGGTTTTCATAGACCTGTCACTGAAATTAACTGTATGTTGAGCCTATGCAATTAAAATTTATAACTTTCCTCTAAGCTTGTCTGCCAGGTTTTGAATTTATAGTCTGTGGTTAAAAGAATCTTCCTCTGAGACAGAATTTGTGTTTCATAGGAATTAAAGGGTAGTGCTGGGATGGATGCTGAAATGAGAGACTTTGGTCCCCTGTGCCTGACTAGCATAGTCTAGATATAGTATTTCCTTGTTCTAATCACTTGTGTGTTTTTATGTCTGGATTGTTTGACCTGGCCTCAGATGTAACAAGTACTGGAGGTTCTACTCTAAATCATCAAATGAGGGATTTTGGGGGGTTCTGTTGGAGCTGTAAAAGTCTGTATGTGTTTTTATAGGCAAAGGCAGATTTTGTCAATTCATATTCTGAGCAAGAATTCTGACTCATTATGATTTTCTTGTTCCCCATTCCTGCTGGAATTTCTCTCACTGGAAAGGTTTTTTTTAATTAGTGTTCTTGGAACTGTTGATTCTGAGAATGGCAGGTAGTTCTGAGAAGGGAAGCTTTAGGTGGTAGCAGAGTCATCTGCTCATTAACTTGTCCATTCAAATAGCTGCAAAAATACCAAGTCACATTTTTGTTGGTTTTTTAAAGAAATCATGTGCTCTATTTAGACTTTTTCACTTACGAGAATTGTACCAACAGATAAAACTGTAGCTCAATTTAATGAATGAAAGTGATTCTGAAATGAGGTATTGACATATTTCTTTATGCAATGTTTAATTTTATTGTGAAGCTTTTAGGAAAATTGTTTCACATTTTCCTATGGATTGGAAAAATTCAAGACAAATAGATGTATACTAAGTGGGGCTGCTTGTCAGAAGAAGCTGTATAGCTCATATCTACCACAAATTTATTTCGTTATCATGGAAATGAGGTGCTGTTAAAAGAACATAGCTTTGGTAGTCCTGCATTTTTTTTTTTTTTTTTATCTGAAGATAGATCCCTAAAAGGATAATCTAAGATAAATTCTAAAGGTCAAAATTTTCCAGAAAATGAAAGCAGCACTGTGGTAATTACGTGAAATCTGCTATTTGTATAATTTCTATTAACTACAAGGTCATTTACACAGGTCCTGCTTGACCAACTCAATCTCCTTTTATGATCAAGTGACCTACCTTGTGTATGAGGGAAAGGCTTTGGGAGCTTTGAGCTTCAATAAAGTCTTTGACAGCATTTCCCACAGTGTTCTGGAGAAACTTGCTGCTCCTGGCTCGGCCAGGTGCACAGTTTGCTGGGTAAAAAACTGGCTGGATGGCTGGTCCAAGAGGGTGGTGGTGAATGGAGATACATCCAGCAGGTGACTGGTCACTGGTGGTTTTCCCCAGGGCTCAGTAGTGGGGATAGTTCTGTTTAATACCTTTATTGATGATCTGTAGGAGAGAATCAAGTATCCCCTTGGTAAGTTTGCAGACTGTGTGAGAGGGTAGGAAGGCTCAGCAGAGGGATCTGGGCTGGATCAATAGGCTGAGGCCAATTGTATGAGGTCCTACACTGGGACAACAAGGCCACATGCCAGGTCCTGCACTGGGCCACAACAACCCCAAGCAGCACTATAGGCTGGGGACACAGTGTCTGGAAAGTGGCCTGGTAGAAAAGGACCTGGGGGTGCTGGTGACAGCAACCAAACATGAGCCAATGTGTGCCCAGGTGGCCAAGAAGGCCAGTGGCCTCCTGGCCTGGATCAGCAATGGTGTGGCCAGCAGGAGCAGGGCAGGGATTGTCCCCCTGTACTGGGCACTGGTGAGGGCACACCTCACCAGTTTTGGGGGCCTCACTGCAAGAAGGACATTGAGGTGCTGGAGCATGTCCAGAGACGAGCAACAGTGCTGGTGAAGGGTCCTAAGGAGTAAGTCATATGAGGGGCAGCTGAGGGAGCTGGCGTTGTTTAGTGCAGAGAAGAGGAGTCTCAGAAGAGACCTTATTGCTTCTCTATAACCACCTGAAAGGAGGAAAGGAGGGTGTAGCCAGGTGGGGGTTGGCCTCTTCTACGAGATCACCAGCAACAGGACAAGAGAAAATGGCCTCAAGTTGCAATAAGAGGAAGTTAAGATTGGACATCAGGAAAAGAATTTCACCAAAAGAGTGATTAAGCATTGGAACAGGCTACCCAGAGAGGTGGTGGAGTAACCATTCCTGAAAGAGTTCAAGAAATGAGCATGGTGGTTTTTGGTCAAAGGTTGGACTCTGTGATCTTGAAGGTCTTTTCCAACCTTACTGATTCTGTGATCAGTTGTTGTCTCATCAGATGTGATGTCTATGGTGAATTTTTAATGGTATTCACAAAAGTCACTTTTATCTGCCCCCAGTTTCTCATTGTCTAAACTTCAGATGGTGGCAAAGAATTCAAACCAAATTCAAAAGGTTTGCCTGCCATGCTTACCATGAGTAGAAAAACATAGTAACTATTCAAACCAAGGTCTGCGGTATCTGTTTTTTCATTAAGAGTTGTCTCAATGGCCTGATTAATTGTGCTCTGACTTGCTCTTATTTACTTGTGAACATTTAATGAACCTGAATCCTTTTCTTTAATCAATGCTTTGTAGCCTTAAAATCATCTGGAAATGTCTACTGGGTTTACTGCCTTTAAATGTGTTTCAAACAAAACTTTCTGCATTTGCTATCTTCTTAAGAATTGCCCATGTTTCCCAAGTTAGAGTGGGGTTCTTAGTTAAAGTGGGGTTCTCAAAGAAGAATCTTCACTGAAACTCACTGCTTAATAAACCAGTTGTCTTCATGCCACCATGATTTACACTTCTGCTAGAAACTTCTAGCAATTTGCTGCAATTGAGAACATCAGCAGTGCATTATGGTGTGAATGTATTTTGTCCTATTAGATGTGCAGGCTCCCAGAAGATATGCAGAAATTAGTTAAGTGATTTAACTCCTTTTCTTAAGGTCTGTAACTACTTCATGAAATGAATATGCACTGACACTGTAACCTGGAATGTTTAAGAGCGCTTTGAAAAATCGCAGCACAGGCACACAGAGGAAACCTTTGTCTGCTAATAGAAATACAGCATCCTCACCAGGGGTGGCTTTGTTGCTGAGAGGAGGCATTTCTACTGATTCACACTCAAAAACTAATTTCTCCTCCATAAGTTACTGCCAGGTGATCAAATTTTGTGCATCTTTGTGGCCAGAACAACAAAAACATTAAAAATGTATCTACCACAGTGTGTTTGTAGGGATATGCTGTTTACTTTAGGAGTTTTGAGTTTTTGTTTTTATGGGCATTGGATATTTAATTTGTTGGTTGGGTTATTTTAGTTTGTGCATTTTGGTTTTTTATTGTGTGAGGGAGTTTTTTGTGTGTGTGTTTTTTGTGGGGTTTTTTTAGTTTTATTTTTTGTTTGGTTTGGAGCATGCTATCTCTACACAGTAAAAAAGCCTAGAACTGATTTCTGATGTGTTGAAGAAAACAGGTTAGTTTCTGTGGTGAAAAAGAAGAAAGTAGAAAACCACATGCTTTTTTTCCTTGATATTACTCTAAAGTTTATCCTCCTTCTTCATACTTAGCAATTCAGACTGAGATAGTTCAGTCTTGTTTTTCATGTTGTTAACCATCTTGTCTTTGAGAAGTTGAGTCAGAACTACTCTGTTGTAAGCATCAGACATCTCCAGTGATGCAAGGGGTCTACTTAGGTTATTTGTTCTGCAGGGGACATTTCAAAATGTTAACCAGATTGGAAGGTTCTTAGGAAAGAAATGTGGGAAGACTTGCATTGCTTGCATGATGACCTTACGAAATATTTGTATTTTGTGACTCCTGTACTTTTGTGGTGTCCCTTTTTGACTGTGAGGAACCTGAGGCCTAAAGCTGATAAAAAAATACCTTTGAGAAAAAAAAAAAAACTAGACCTGTTTACCAAAGGTTTCTTAATGTTTAATAGAGCATCTGTTGTATTTACCTGGGAGATATGGTATCTGACTACCTCTTTTCTGGGTATTTTTTTTCCTCCTCTCTCATGTGCTACATTTTGGATGGAATTAATTGGATATGTGCACAGAAGCTTCAGTATCAACATTTTCTGCCACTGTCAGAATGGATGATAACTGCTTTACACTGCTGGATACTTCACACCCATTCTGCTATAGTAAACCCCATTCTGCTGCAGCAAAGCACGGGTTAATATCAATATCAAGCTAAAATGACAGCTTCAGAGATTTATGTTAAAGCAATATTCCTTTTTTTCTTACAACTTGTGTTGAGTAAGTGAGCACTTAATCACTCCTGTGTCTAATTCTGGGATCCTATGATTTGTCTTGGCATGAATTAAATCCTGCACTCACAGTGGTAAAATTATTCCCCTGAAGTAATTTCTTTTGACAATAGCATTTGCCTTGCAGATGCAGTGATTAACTGCAGGCTTCAGTTGTGAATACTGCAGTTGTTTTCATCCTCTAGACATTCTTGAATTCTTCTCTGTTCTCAATGTTTCATGACCAAAGGAAACGGCAACAGAAGTCAAACCAGTGCTTTTATTTTTCTCTTAGAAAAATCATTTTGGAAGTGTCTGATGTAGCAATACAGTTTAAACCAAAATATAATATTCTGCTTTTTACAGGTTTAATATGCTTTTGAGAGATATCTGTTCTAGATATTATTGTTGCATAGACCCAAGTAACCACAGGAAATAGGCACTCCAAAAATTCAGCAGTGAGAAGTGAATCAGTTGTTAGTGCCAGATAATTAACTTTACATATTCTTTGTGTTTATTTTTTGATACTTTGCCCCTTGTTTGAGACTATGTGATTTCTAAGTTCTCTTTCCAGTTTAGCTTGGTATGCCTCCAAACTTTTCTTTTGGGAGCATCCTTCTTGGAAATGAGCTTCTTCAGTAACTGCCATAATACTAAAATATGTTCAGAAATAAATCAAAATATGAACTAACATCCAGCAAGAAAAGTCTCTGGGGAAAAGGATAGGAGACAGGGCTGATAAAAGAAAACAGTAGCTGCAATGGCATTCCTAGTCTTTAATATTTATTATATTATATTATAATACCATTCCTTCACATAAAGTCAGAAGAAATCTGTCTGGAAGAGAATTTACAAGGTTGTCTACTCCATTATTCTGTATTATCTGGAAAAAAAATCCCAGTTGTGCTGCTTTCTTATTTGTTATGGAGACTCCACCACATTCTCAGGTAATCTGTTCTATTGCTGTTACAAGTTGCTCGCAGATTGACCTGAATATTTCTTGCTATGGTTTAAGCTGATTACTGTTTCTGCTATCCCATCCTTCCCTTATGTAACAGCTTTGAAAACTATTATTACATCCCCTTTGATCTGAAGTCTGCTAAATATTGCATATTAATTCCTAAATGTAGCTGTTTAGGAAAATTGCATTAACTGGACAGATTGAAGACCACTCTCAATTTTCTCCCATCAGTGCCAACTGGCCTTTTCCTTGTGTTGAATTCAATGTTCTACATGAGATGCAGTGCTCTGGTTAAGGTCTTGCCAGTGAGGCACTTGCATTATAGAGCTTACTTTTATATCAGATGTCTTTCCTCCCTCTCTCTTTCCTTTCACAACCTGATGTTATTAAGTCTTGCTGACATTGTGATTTTAGCTTACAAAGTTTCTTCTCAATAAGTGATTTTTCTTGTATCATTTCAGTTGAAGTGAAACGGTGAAGTTCTACCATGCTTTGAGATATGGGGAGATGTTCCTGCTGGAAAATCTGGAGTAGTGTCTCAGTTTTGTGGGAGCTTTGTGCTTACGCTTTTTTCAGGCTCCTAACAGGTTTGCATCAGCTTTACCTAACTAGAAGTATTATTTCTCCATCCCAGTTTTGCTTTATGTTAGTGAACTCCACAGCATAAACATGGAAACTTTAATGGAAAATAAAAAAGAACTGAAAATTTTTAATTTTTTAAGAGCAGGAGTAAAGGGAAGCTGATCCAAAATGTAAGGTGTTTAACAGCAGCTTTTGTCAGCCACTGTATGTAAATAGTCATATTTAATACCCATTTAATAAATGTAATATGACTGTATGCAGGTATTTAACCATTGCTTATTTTCTGTACCATATGGAAATGGAATATATGGAAAATCCTTCTGTCAGGTGAAAATATCTTTATTAGACTTTGAGGTGTGTAGTACTCCCTATTGCATTGGAATACAGGTAAGACAAGCCAAAGCTAGCTTCTCTACAACAGTGTTCAGGATGGGGATGTCTATTAGTTCCTGCTCCTCTCTTTTCCTCTTTTCCTTAAGTTAGGCTGCCTCTAACCTGGTGAAGTGAAATGTGTTATCAGTAAACAGAGAGGACTGCTGTTTCCAGGTGATTTTTCTTTGGCTCCCTTGTCAACTTGCTACTGTATTAATGTTTGCAGTGCCTTCCTCCTCCTCCCCTGTAAAGCTACTACCAT
Organism: Parus major; assembly: GCF_001522545.3. Classification (NCBI taxonomy): domain Eukaryota; kingdom Metazoa; phylum Chordata; class Aves; order Passeriformes; family Paridae; genus Parus; species Parus major. The sequence goes on along the minus strand of NC_031773.1, from coordinate 35,534,562 downwards.
AAAAAATACATAAACCCATGAACTGCCTCTCACCCCAAAAGAGCAGTCTACAAGGTTGCTTTAGTCGCCAGTCAGGATTATGTCACAGTTACTAACTTTATAGTATTCTTTTTGGTTTAATTGCATTTTTTTCTCACTAAAATGAAAAGAGTACTAAAACTGCAGCTGTTTTAGTTCCAAATAAACATGGACTACAAACTCTTCCTTTGCATTTCAACTTCAAAGACAGTCTTTTTGATAATTTGTTAGATTGAATTTTACTCTTGGGCTGTAGAGACTATTTGAAAACAGCATGAATGTAGGCTATGAATTCTTAACTCATCATATCTGTGAGCAATTTAAAGGTGGAAAAAGATGGTTTTGATGCCTAAAAAAATCAAACCAGAATGAGGACAACGTCCTGATAGTTTAGACTGAGTTTTAATTGATGGTTTCTAGTATCTATCTTGATAAAAAGTGTTCAGAAGCATCAAACAAGAACTGGCATAGTAAGTATCAGTTTAGTGATCTAATAAAATGTAAATGGAGGCTGGAGTTATATCTGTGCTTCTGGAAATGCCTTATGTCCACTTCATACCATGAAGCTGATTGTCCTGCTGCCAAGACAGGATGTGGAGATGCTTTTCCCTTTAGGAGAGATTATGAACCATAGGACTTCTTGCCCATCTGTATTCTTGATACATTTTTACCTAAGGGAAGGGCTGGGTGGTTCTAGGGTGTAGGGAGCTGGCACATGGGACCTCCTAAGAAATTTTCAAAATTAATATTAAAAGCCTAAGCCAAGGAGTTATTAAAAAATGTAAATGAACCTGATAAGCAGTGGTCTTTTTTTTCCCCCCCAAGATTAGCATAATATTCACATTAATCATGATACTGCTAGATTTTAAATTAGAGCTTCCTTTTATGGAAGGAGGAGTAGCAATCTTTTAGTCACAGTAGCGGGAGAAACTTAAAGGTATATTTAAGTCAGCATCTCTGCTCTCAGAGCATCTCTTTTTGCATTTTTTCTTCTATTCTGCCTCCCCTTTTGCTGTTGAATCTTTTTGAGCTGGGACATGTCAGTGACTGTTCCATTAATGTGCTTTCTAGCTTTGAAGAGCATAAAAGATGTGTCATGCCTGAGCTAGGCACAATGCACACTACTACATTGGGATATAATCCTTGCCTCAGAAAATGTAAAATATAAGTTGGAAAAAAATATATGAGGCTGGGAGACAGGGAATACTGTGTTAATGATACAAACAGCTCACTTTTAATACAAAAGTAAGCATATCAAATTGTATCTTGCTTAACAAGTACCTATGGCAGCAATTTGTAGTATGAGAATATCATTGAAAAGTCAGAGCAAAACTTCAACTCTGCACAGGCTAGCAGGAACACTAAGGTAGGTGCCTAGATAGGTAGGAGTTTAAAATACTGTGAAGATTTTTTTTGTTTAGGCAGTTTGCAAGCAGAGCATTAGAAGCCCATCTTTTTTAGAGAGGTCCTTTGAATCTCCCATGTGATATTTCCTGGCTGCATAGAGTTTTATAAAAAACAATCCTTACATGATATGAGAATGCTCCTTCCATTTTGACAGTAAACATTTGCAAAAAAAAAAATCTAATAAGAAGGATTTTGTTGGCTTTGCTGTTATGAACCTTGATCTTGAGAAAAAGCAGATGAGAACCTGAATGACACACAACGATAGCAAGGGACTTCCCTGTGCATACCTTGCCAGCAGCTATATTGCATATTTAAGTGGTGTTCCCCACTACAGCAATGGCAGATTGACTTCTGTCTCTCTGCCAGACCTCTTAAAGGCTGAATTGCAAGCTAAGTAGAAGGGTGAAAGTTACAAAACTGGCACCTTGAATTCCCACGAGGCTGATAGGAAATTTTTACCCATGCTGCTGCATATATGCTGTGATCTTGAAGTGAAAATGTCTTCTTAAAAAGGGGTATTAAACTCTCAGGACATTTTATCCTCTGTGCTTTCAAGTTGTAGGGAGGGGGATGTGTTACAGCAACCCATTCTCAAGAAAAAGTGTCACGAGTGTTGTGTTAGTCTTGGTTAGTCCCTGGTAGGAGCGTGCTACTTTAGGCAGCTGCTTTAGGATACCTCTGTTGTGCTGTCACACTCTTTAGGCTGCCTGCTTATTCCAAATAAAAAACAGAGCCTTCCAGAACTTTAAGGCACATATCATTCTCTTTCTGAATATGTAAAAGTTTATGGAAATCACCATAGCTATAGTGACTAGTAAAAGTGAAGCAGGTATTCACTCTTCCTGTAGGACACAGATGTTAGAGGTTGATGCCCATTTCCCTGTTTCTATGGTTGGACAGATCAGATCAGTCCAGGGCCTAACACCTGTCTCTGCTCTGAGTTCCTACTTCAGGAGGTGTACAAGGCCTCAGACAAGACTTCTGCTGCCCTTATGGCCCCATTCCTCCAGTCCAGGCACATCTCTGCACATCTCCACTTACACCACGTGCACAGTACAGGAAGGTGCCAGGGGCTGGTGTTTTATTGGCTGTGTTGTACGTCCTGTTCCTGACCCAGGTGGTGTGCTCAACAGTATTTGCTGCAACATCAGCCCTTGAGCCTGCACCTACCCCACCTTGGTCCAAACCAGCTTTTTTTTTTTCCTTTTAAGGAAGGCATACTTCTTCTGGAGCATTGCAGTTCAAAACAAATTGGGGAAAGATCTCAAGGGTATCAAATGTTGCTGAAATATCTACAAGATCAGCACGAAGATGGCATGTTCTCTGACAGCTAAGTGTAAGAGTTGATGTGACCAATGTGGTTTTACTCTTTGAATAAGTATGTAACCTAACTTGTTCAAAGACACGGAGAAACCTGCAGTTTTACAACCTTGTATTATTTGACTAATACTAAGAAAAGCTACTAACTCACAGTTATTTAGGCTGTTGCTCTCAAGATTTCCCAGCTCAGCATGACCTTGCACAGCTGTTCAAGGCCCACTGGCACCTTGTCTCTGAGGGGGAAATGATGCTCATGATGCTACCTGCAGTGGATCTCGTGATTCCTAACTGGCTCTCCCCTGTCTGGTAGGGTAATGGTTCTGGTTTATGGGTCATGGCAGAAACCTGTAGCAGCACCTCTAACTTTGGCAAGCAAGACTGAAGCACAAGCAGAGGAGATGCAGTGTTTATCTCTTGAGAATGCTGTTCTGTTTCCATGGCAGTAGACAGCTCAGTCCAGATTTGGGCAATCTTGTCTGCAAAGTAGCACGAAAAAAATTGGGAGAGGAAAAACTTAACTGCAGCTGAATGGAGGCAGTCAAAATTAATCAGGCTTGCATACACTGAGATTGGGTCTGCCATATGAGACTGCAGAAACTAAGAAGAAACCTCTTTGCTTCCCGCATTGCTCAGGCATCTGATTTCAAATCTGCCTGCCTCAGTTAGTGAAGATGTCTGGGAGACTTCTGTGCCTTGAACTCTTGGAGTTGCCTTTCTAATAGAAAAACTATAGCTGTCCACAATGGGAAGACAAAAGTGTTCCAAAGCAAAATTGTTAACCTTTGAATCAATAGTAGAAAATGATTATTATGAGGTATTCTCTATACACCGACAATCAATTAAATTGCTGCTGCTTCAGGGTTGCCTCAATGACCATCAGTGCAAACATCTTCAGAAGATAATCTCTTTAAGCATATCCCTGATTCTTGAGGCATGTGTATTGTGGTCTCTTCCCAAAAATTAGTGAAAGGAATGGAGATTACTAGTCATGGGAAGGAAGGAGATGATAGATGAGGTTTCCAGTTGAGCTCTGGTGAAACACAGAAAGCAGGAGTAACAATGCCAGTCACCTGAAAACCTCTAGTTCTTATAGTGTGTTTCCATTGATTGTGGTAGCATGTGAAGGAGAGTGTGCTGACTTCCTCAAATAAATCACTGTCATATGTAGATTGTGTATCAGATTTGAAGTGATTTTAGAAGATTAGTAAAAATTAGCATTAACTAAAACATAAGACTGCTTCCAGAATATTTTATTGAATGGACCTAATCTTTTAAAAACACAGACTAGCTGTTCAATAACAGTTTGAATATCAATTAGGCAGTAGATAGAGTGTATGCTGGATGATAGATTATTTAATTTACCAAAATAAAAGTGTAAAGGTCTCTTTTCCATTTTTCCCCCTATGAGTCAGAATATGTCCAAGTCAGTTTGATCACTTCTAAGACTTAGAAACTAAATATCACTTTAAATTTCTTTGCAAGGTTGTTCAGTGGTACATATACAGTCCCCTATAAATTGGCTGATTCTTAATACAGTCTTTGCCAAGGAAATGAAAATGACAGATGTTTCAGAGCAAAGTGTGTTTCAGACGTTTTTGTTTTGTTTAGGGTTCTTGTTGTGGTTGTTTTTGGGTTTTTTTGGTCTCTGTTCTGAAGAGACTGCTAAAATTAGATAATAAGGCTCTTATGTTTAGACGAGTTTAGTTCTTTCAGAGCACGCTCTTCTGTAGCTGAAGAAACCTAATTGTCCTGCAATCTAGGTGATTGTTTATTATTTATATGATGTAAATGCTTAAGACTTGCAACCAGATGAGGTCCTCATTATACTGACACTAAGTTTTATTATTGATGTGTTGCCCAAAAACTTCAGTTAAAATTAATGAGAAGGATAAAAAATATATAATCACAAAAATTTTAGAAGTAGAATTTCCCAAAATTTTCATGAGACTGCCAGGAAACAGAAGCTCCTCCAAGCTGGTGGAGGCTACCTTGGCTCTGCTGGCCATGCTGTAAGATACATGGCTCTGGCATTTCCCCATTTTCCATCTCTCTGTGCTTCCCAAATAGAAATGGAAAGCTTTATTCCTTTTGAATGAGGAAAGCTTGTACCTGAGCTGAGAGCTCTTTGGAGCTACTGCATTCATCTTCCTGTCTCTTGGGACTGTATGCTTGACATTCCAAGACTTGTTTCTTCCAATCTCTGTAAGTACTAAGAGCATCTGGAAGAAGCTCAGTCCATGTTATTTACACTTGAACTAAGGAGTAAGTGCCTGTTGAGGAGCCCAGTACTGTTCTCACTGCCCAATGAGTCTTTCTTTACAAAGGCACTGTCTTGCTGAGAGGTGCCAGACCCTCAGAAGTGGCATCATGTGCTGGCTAGTTGTGAAGCAGGAAAATGCATCACTGACCCTTACCTGAAAACAAAGGAAATTTTCAGGATAGGTCAAAACTTCATTTCAATTACTTTAGCACTGGACACTAAAAAATGTAAATATGGACAGAGCCTGAGGCAATACCTCCTTTTATAAGCAGAATGTAATATCCTAGACCTCTTGAGAAAATCTGCATCCCACAAACGTGAATCAGCACTGACGAAGATACTTGAATCACAGCAGAAACAGGTGAGTAATCTTGCTTTCCACCATTTTGCATTGCTAATACCTCTGGCATTAGTTCTGGGGGAGGCAAAGGACACTCCAGGGTCATGAAGGAAAAAGATAGTGACTTGAAGATTCTGGTGCTGTTGGCGTTCGGGTAAAGGCCTTGTGCAATTTACCCCTGATCTAAAGGAACAGTGGAATCAAAAGTGAACGGTGACAGTGTCTAAGAGAGAAGCAGGTGAGAACAGGTACCTGTGAGAACAGGTACTTTGGATCAGAATCAGAATCAGGAAGAGGTGATCTACTGGAAAGGCTGCACTTGCCTATGTGTGTTCTTGTAGTCCCCAGGCAAAAAAATCCTGAGGTGGGGGATTTTCACCCTTAAACAGACCAAACTCTCCCCTTCTTTTGAAGACAGAAACCCAAAACCAGTTTTAATGTACATACACTTTAGAATTCCATCCCCACCACTAGGGAAGGCAAGGATTTAACCATGTAGCCTGGGTCATACTGGGGATTCCTAATTAAGCAACGCAATTAGTGCTCACCTGTTTTTATTTTTTCTACTGTGTCATCTCTTCTCAGGAGACCCCAGTCTTGTGTTCACTATTTTTAATTTCCTTCATAAATGTAATATGCAAGGACCTTTTCCAGGGTTTCATTTCTTAATGAGAGACACTGCATTCCCCAACATTTCACAAGGACCTGAAATCTAGGGGAAAGCATATGAAGCACACCTGTCTGTTTAAAGCCTCTCATATGGAGGACTCCTGCCTGCTTGTGTGGGACTAAGAGTAGGCTGACTTCATCATAGCTTTTACATTTGGTATGTCTGTCTTATCCAATCTTACTTTTATTTATATTTCTCAACAATAAAACTTTTTTTTCAGTAATTCTGTGTTATTGATCAATCCAAGCTTATATCTCAACTGTATTAACTAAAAATGCAATCCTGCACTGGAATTTAAAACTAATGACAACTTTCTGCTAGCTTTGTTTTGAGCTTCATCCAATTTAACTACACCATGTCTCCTTACAGTTCTATTTCAGAGATGTTTACTTAATCTATTAATTCAGGGTTTTTTGCGCTTTTAGAGTAAGATTCTGACAGATCATCAGTGTACTTCAGTATCATATGGCTGCCATGCTCTGCAAGATATGTAATGAATTAGTACATGTAATTGTAAATAGTAGAGATGATTATAAATAATAAGGGAAAATAGCAAAATACATGAAAGCAGCAAGTAGAAGTTTAATAAAATGTTAATGACAATGGATATTTAAAATAATTAATTTACTTAATAATCAACTAAATTGATATAAATATATCATATTTTATCTGTTGCACTGTCTTCAGTTATAATTTTTGATTATAAAATTGATTATTTTTTGTTTCCCAATTACAGCATATATGAATAATATAAAATAGACTAGAAACATTTGGTGGCTTCAACCTCTCATGTCCTCCACAGGATGGCAGATGTTATCAGGACAGGGTAACCTTCCTGGGGACCAACTAGTTAACAGGGACAGATCTCCTGCAGAAGGTGATTCAGGGCATGACTTTAGCTGAGGTACATGGTATTTGTCCTCAAATTTATTTTTCTTTTGCACAAATCCCTTCTTGCATTTACTCTTGTTGTTAGACAGTTAACCCATTGACTTTTCATTACAGTACTCAAGCTTGCACAAAGAATGATTGCTCCTAATAAGTAAAATGCTAATTTGCCTTGGGTTTCTCATAGTGATCCTTATATCTAATTTTATTGCTTTGCTGGTTAAAACCATGACATAGGACCTTTCCCTTTGTAAAGGAATTATTAGCCAGCAGGGAAAATCAGTTGTGAATTGCTCAACACAGATCCTCAAATAAAGCCCCAAATTCTGAGCTACAGAAATGTTTCCACTTACCTTTCAAATGAATATATTTGAGCATGTGTGTAAATAGGTTTTGGATTTGCTGGAGTTTTGTCCCCTTTACAGACATATTGGTATGGTAAGGCTCACTCAGCAGACACATTTCTCTCTCTTACATATGTCTCATGCTCTCACTCTTACTGGAAGCACTGAGGAGTGCAAAAATTCAGGTCAAACTCTTGTAGGGAGGAAATTAATTCATAACTGTCACTATGTCTATGTAGAATATTGTGATTCAAGAAAATTTCAGCTCTGGAAAGTCATCACCTAACATAATTTCATCCTTCATTGAGAAGTCCGCTACATGATGAAACTACAAGGAAGAATGACACACAGAGAAATTAACAGCATTATATTTAGTAACAGACAAGTTATAAAATGTGAAAATTTTTATATGACTGAAGGACTATTATATTTTGTAAGAGACCATTCCTTTTCTTACCATTTAGAAAAATTCTTTCTATTGCTTATTCTCACCATGCAATAAACCCCCCCACGTGCTTCACAAGTCTGAAGTGTCAACCAGTTCCTCATAATAAATGCCTTTTTCATGGCGATGGCATTACAGGTATGACTGTAAAGCTTTCATTTATGAGATGCCATCCTTGTTAGTCTCAGTTTTTTTAGGATTTTGGGTGGGTTGTGAGGGGTTTCTTAGGGAGGGTGCTTAGCAGGGTTTAGGGGGGTTTTGTTGATTTTGTTATTGTCGGGGATTTTGTTTTTTGTTTTGTGTGTTGGTCTTTTTTCTGGAGGGGTCGGCTTGTTAACTTGGGCACAGATGTGGGACTTGAGCAGATGGTGACAGTTCAGAAGGAAGTCCTGGTACTCTGTGATGATTCAGTTTGTGTAGTGTTTTGGCAGCTACTGCCACCCTATGGTTTTCCATAATGGATGAACACTGCAGAGCTTTAATGTGTTGCATTTCTCCAGAAACCTCTTGTAGGTCAGAGAGAAGACAATGAATATGCCTTTTGTCTTACTCCTTCTCCATGTCCCCTTTTTCAGAAAAATCCCATCTGCAAAGAAAATCAAGTATGGCGTGAGAAGCCATAGGTGGCATTAGGATGGTAGAATCTTTTCCACTGCATTTACAACTATGTCATTGAATATTAATTTATATGTTCCAAGGGTTTTCGCTAACTGATTATATCTGCTTTGGCAGGATAGATTTTGCTCTCCTTTTTTTAGGAACTTCAAAATGAGTATCTGGAGAAAGCCTCCAGAACCCATTTCTTAAAGAGTCTGCTGCTTTGGGAGCCAGTGTTTACATCATGGATGCCACATATAGACAGATCTGGGTTAAAGCAATCTGGTCTAAGCAGAGTGTCCTCAGAGCATTGCTTCCAGCAGAGCTCTGCCCTCCAGACGCCAGCAAGTGCCCAGCCGAAGGCTCTGATGTGGAAAGAGTACGTTTCAGATACCATTATTCCACTCATTGCCCTTCTTCAGGCCAGGGAATACCCTTTGCGTGGAGGAAGACTTTTTTTCTTTTGAGGAAGGGGAAGAGGGATCACCTCTCATGTTGTATATCTTCTCTTTGGGGCTGGAAGCTTCTTTCCCTTTGACCAACCCAGCTCAAACCAGGCAGCAGTGTAGGCTGTAGAAAATAACTCAGCTGGCTTGGAGGCAGAGATATGTGATTCTCTCATATATTATAGTGCACAGGCATTGGTTTCCCTCATACTGAGGGGACTCTCAACTTCCATCCCCTCTGCCACACCCAACCTCACACCTATGCAGTGCACCAAGTCTGAAGTGCACCCACTGCTCTTTATTTTTCTTAGCCGACATGGAAACCGGGTGGCCTCTCCTTAAGCCGGCTCCCAGGGCTGGCTCTGGGGCTCCCCGAGCCGGGGCCCTCCCTCCCCGCTGCCGCGGTGCCCCGGCACCCCGCGCATTCCGCGCCGCGCCCGCCGGGGCTGTGCGGCGCTCCGGGACCCTCTCCCGGGGGCTGGCCAGCTCCTCTCCGCAGCCACCTGTAGCTACGGCTGATTTCCCGGCACTTCTCCGAAAAAACAGCTATTCTCAGCCCCTCTCCCTTCCCGCGTGTTTTACTTAAGTCAACCAAATGTCCGTGTATCAGCAGCGGAGGTGGTGTCTTTTTCGGAAAGATGCCGTGTTTGTTTTCGCTGTCGCCTCCCTGCGCCCCCCGGGCTGGTAGCGCGGGACCGGAGGGGTGTGTAGGGCCGCCTCGGCTGCCCCTGCCCCCGCCCCGGGGCGGAGCTGCGGCCCCACATGAGGCACGATTTCACCTTTGGGCTCGTCGTCGCGGAGCGCCACTGGAATCACGGCCGTCCCGGTGCCCGGTCTCGCTGATGGCTCTGCGCTCCGCCCGCTCCCCGGTCCCAGCCCCGGCGTGGAACGGCCGCGTCCCCCCTGTGGAATGAGGGGAGCGGGATCCCCGCGCGGGCGGCGGGAGCCGCTGTTCCGCCTGTCGGAGTTGAGCACGGAGGGAGGCGAAACAGCCACCTGAACGCGGAGAAACACCCGAACCGACAACAAGTAGTCTCGCCTGGCAGGGCGGCGCGGAGAGCGGCCGGGGCCGGAGCCCGCCCGGGAACAGAAGCCGCTGTCGCTGCTCCGGCAAAGGTAGCGGCGGGGCGGCGGGAGGGAGCGCGGGGCTGGAGGGGAGCGGGGGGACCCGCGGCGGCGCTGATCCCACCTGCCCTTCCCCGAGATGCGCGCTCGCCTTCGCGATTTGTCTGAGAAAGTAGAGAGCCGACAGACACGCAGACAGCTTTTCCCAGAGTATGCCTGCTGCCCGCGCTTATGGGGTGCACGGTATTTCTTCCCAAAAAGCAACCCTTTCCTCCCTCCCACAGTGGGGGTGGGGAGGAAAAATATTTAAGCCTTCTTTTTTCCCCCTCGTTAAGCTGTTAGGATAATAAAAGATAGATGCCCATTAAATAATTAACCTTACACTTTCTGTTCCATCAGCTCGGTTCGCACAGCCCCGCGAGGGAGAAGGGGGTGGGGACGGTGGCGGATCCATACGCGGTCGAAGCAGCAGCAGTGCCATTTCGGTCGCCTGCTTCCAGGGGAAGCGGGAGGCAGCCCGGAGCTGTGCCCGGAGCGGGCAGGCGGCGCAGCCCTCCGCAGAGGAGCGTGCGGAGCAGGCCGGCGGTGGGCGGCGGGCCGGGCCGGGAGGGCTCTCCCCGGAGCGCGGGTCCGCCGGAGATCCTGGGAGGGGTCTGGGACAGGCCGTGACCGCGGGGTACGGTCCTCCCACGGTGGTGCCTGTGGGGCTTCTCCTCGATTTCTTCTGTTTGCGTTTAAGGCAGAAGCTCGTCCCCCCCCGGACCTGCCGGCGACCGGCTGCCCCCCGCCCAGCGACCGGCGCGCCCCCCTCCCAATCCCCGCCGCCGCCTCCCGCGCTGTCCCCAGTCATGTCCCACCCGGAGCGATGGGGAAGCTCGAGGACAACGAGAGGGTGATCCTCAACGTGGGGGGCACGCGGCACGAGACCTACCGCAGCACCCTGAAGACCCTGCCGGGGACCCGCCTGGCTCTGCTCGCCTGCGAGTCCCAGAGCGAGTCCCCGGGCGGCGAGGAGCCGCCGCCGCCCCCCAACCCGCCGCCGCCTCCGGCGGGCGGCTGCCCGGAGCCCGGCAGCGGCTGCAGCCCCCGGGGCAGCGGCGGCGCCAGCGAGTTTTTCTTCGACCGGCACCCAGGGGTCTTCGCCTATGTACTCAACTACTACCGCACCGGCAAGCTGCACTGCCCCGCCGACGTCTGCGGGCCGCTCTTCGAGGAGGAGCTGGCCTTTTGGGGCATCGACGAGACCGACGTGGAGCCCTGCTGCTGGATGACCTACCGCCAGCACCGCGACGCCGAGGAGGCCCTCGACATCTTCGAGGCACCCGACCTGCTGACGGGCGAGCCGCCCCCCGACGGCGACGACGACGACTTGGCCGCCAAGAGACTGGGCATCGAGGACGTGGGGGCGGCCGCCGAGGGCAAGGGCGGGCGCTGGCGGCGGCTGCAGCCCCGGGTCTGGGCGCTCTTCGAGGACCCTTACTCCTCCCGGGCCGCCAGGGTAAGCGCCGCCGGCCGGCGCTCCCAGCGGGGGCTGGGGAGGCCGAGGGGCTGCTGGGGTCCCCCGAACGGGAGCCGGCATCGCGGGGAAGCCGGCATCGCCCCGCTTGGGGTGTGCGTGCAGGAGTGATGCTGTGGTGGGCCACTGCAACGGGGGACATCGGTCCACGTGGGGTGGCGATGCTTGTCCCCTCCACATCTGCAGGCAATGTCAGGCAGCACGGGGGTCCCGCCGTGCCGGCATCCTTCCCGTGGGAGTGTACGGGGGTGAGGTGGAAGCTGTGCCCAGAGAAGCCTGCTAGGAAGCCACAGTCACCCCCTGGCCCGTGTGGGGGTGTGGAGGGGGGGTGACTCACTGGTGGACCTGTTTGTGTGTGGGTGTGAGCAGGAACAGCCCCGGGGCACCCTCATCCTCCCCGAGTGCCTCCCTGCAGGTGCTTTTGGGGCCGGGGCAGCTGAACTGAGGTCTTGGGCTTAGGGTCAGGTGGTGACAGTGACACAGGAGAGTGACCTCAGTCCTTTCTGAGCTTTGCTCTGTCTGTGCTGGTGGGTGATCCTGGCTCAACAAAGTAAATGTGACAGAGGGTCACCCTGGCTCTTCCTCCATTGATTTCTCAGGGTGACCCTGACTGGCTCAGTGACTGAGGGTCTGGGGACAAGAGAGTAAGTGATCCTACTGACTTTCTCTCACTTAGATAGGGATTTTAGATTTTTATTCTCACTACTTTACACTTTGATGACTGGATTTTAGTTCTATCTTTTCATTGCAGTTGTCAGTGGTGATGCGGGTTCGCTCTCTAACTCGGGGCTTTGGGGTGAACAAATGGTTGTAATTCCTTTGAGAGAAACATGCACTGGTGTCTCTCATTTAACCAGAAAAGCAACCACCAGCAAATCCTCCCTGCAATACAGGACAAAGGACTCGTAACAGGAAATGTTTGATTATAAAATGGCAATAAGTATTTTATAGTGTATTTATCAGGATTTCCACAAAGCATTCAGAGCTAAACCTCATTCTGCAGAAAGTGTGGTTATGGTGGGTATAATCTCTTAATCAGTTCCACTTACTCAGCTGGCAGTCTCATAGATGTGCACATAAGTGTGTGGTTTAGTGACTTCAGGAAGTTCATGGAGTTGTACCCCATGGCATGCTGCAGTTTCTGCCCACTCACCCTATGAGCCTACTGAGGTAAGTTAAACAGAAAGTAAAGGTCCTCACAGTTATTACTGTTACTTGCAGAGTGCCAACGTTGTTTATGTTTTTGAAGGTTGCCTACCAGTATGTCTTCCCTCAACAGCTGGCTCCAGTTGATTCTTAAAATATGTTTTTAATAAAGAATGGGTTCTGAAGAAAAGCTACCAGAAGTGTCTCTTTGCTCATCAGTGACACATCCACATCTCGCACCTCAGCTGTCTGAATCCCAAAGAAAATTTCTCTGTCAGTTACCTGACAGACTGTGGCGTTTGTGATGATTGCCCTGCAGGTTTTCTTTCACCTACTGTCTTGAGGAAACTTGCTGACAGTGTCAAAACTGCAGCTTTTATGGCAGAGAACCTTCCTGCTCAACTTTGCTGAAGAACTGAGAAGTATGGAGTAAATGTTAAATGGAAGGTACCAGGAGAAATAGGAGGGTAGGCGTGGAGTTGTAGTTGGGTTTTTAGCCCAGTCTTTGACAGAACCTGTAGGTATTTGATTTCCAAATTTTCCATCTGTTCTAGGTCATCCTGAACCATTAGTGACTTGTGTGAAGATATTTCAAGTTTGCAAAATGAATACTGTAATTAACACTGTAGTAGGAAACTGCAACACAGCAATATAAATCTCTTACAAGATAGAGTATTTACCTTTCTTAACTGCTTTTAAAGATTTTATTCTGATTTCAAACCCAGGCAGCCAGAGTAAGGCAGTGTCAGAACCATAACAACCGCGTCTAAATCTGTATTTTCATTTTCTGAAGATCTGTACTTGATCTTGCAGGTAGGGAAACAATTTTGAGAATTTCTGGTGAGTTTTAAAGCATTAAAGTGAATTTGTATTTAAGGACTCGCATGCACTTAGTAAGCACTTTCAAACACAGTAATTTAAGGTGATGGTAACCTTCATTTGGAACTGAGACATTATGTTTTTCCACACCTGAAACAAGAGCCCTTATTTTCTGAGTATTCTGGCAAATACACTCTTGTTTTATGTCAGCTGAGATGATGACTAACTCTAAAAACATTTGAGTGAAGTCCTGGGCTTACGAAAATCAAGACAAAACTCTGTGAACATCAATCTTTGCCTCACAGTGTTAGTTACTGACTCACATCACTTAGATTATGGTGGGGCTGCTCAGTGGTAAACTTCCTTAAGAACTGTGGTAATTATTTTCTTTTAGCATTACTGACTTAGGTTCACTAGTGTCTTTTTTGGGAATTGTGATGTTGATAAAAATGGGATATTTTCTGTTAGTGAAATGGTACTTAATATTTGATTTTCTTTATTCAAAAGTGTGATCTCTAAAAATAGAAATTTATAGAAATTCAAATATAAGTTGCCATGGTAACCTCTTCGGGGATAGTGCACGCACAAGATTATTCTAGCAAGACCATCCAGTGATGTTATATAAATAGTGGAACTAGTTTGTTGACAAGAAGGTTTACTTTAGTCGAGATTCTAAAAAAATTCAACTTCTAGTGCGTGCAATCTGGGAGTCAGATAGTGACATCTACTAAACATGGGGCTTGTAAATATGAAATGTAATCCATGTATATACGATTGCTTTGAAACCTGCAACACTTTCCTTTGCTTCTCGAGTTCAGGAGTTAGGTCTGAATGTTATTTCTGTCTTCATATTATCGTTTTGGATTTCATAGACCGTGAAATGAAATTAAAGAGTGCAGCCGTACTCCTTTCACTCCACTCATAATAGAATGATCATTCACAAAAGGCTGTTTGACACAATGCTGTTATGTAGATATGGAAATCTACTGGCATAAGGTGCTGTCATAGGAGGAGGAGTGCTGGGTGACTGAATCTTTGTGCGTTGGTTTAAATGTCTCTGAAACAGACACCTAATTCTTACCTGACTGAAATGTGTGCACTGTTTTGTTGGTTAATATCTGTAAGTGATTTTGGTGTCCAGTGGCTTCTAAGTGCCAGGTACTTGTTTGCTTCAGTGAAAAGAAAAAAAAGCAACATCTAAGTGAGATTTAGTAAAAAAAACACCTAAGTGGTTCGTAAGAAAGCACAAGAGGCAATATTAAGTGCTGAGTTCAAAAAGTGTCTGCAGATGTCCAGCAGGAACTGGAATGCCAGTGCTCATCTCAAATATCATATTTCAAAGTAATTACCTCTAAAGCATTTTTACTTTTGAATAATAGTTGAAAAATGATGCTGTTTAAAGACGTAATTAGTATTTGTAATTGATTTTTCCTTGGGATTATGGATTACTCCTCTACCGAGTGCAGGAATGCAAAAACGGCCCTGAAATTCACCAGATCCATAGCTATATATCCTTAATGTTTTGAGAAGACTGTAAATCTGTTCATAGGTAAGGGGACAGCATCTGCAATGTGAGGTAGTTAAGCAGTGCAGGACTCAGCATGGCCCAGGGCACTTGAGCCCTCACTGCCGTTTGCAGCAGCTGAAGGCAATTTACACAGCCCCCTTACTATGGTTTTTATCTCTAGGAAATATCATAATTACTTAGTTTACAGGGAAATAGAAATCCTAATTAGCAAGTATTTGTCAAGTTTGGTGTAAGTATATATTCACTGCAGTGCAAATAAACCCACAAAAGCCTTGCAGTCTAAGCATCAAGATACATCTTGCAAGTATTCTTAAAAATACTGATGGTGCTTCATAATGGGGAGCTGTATTTGAGCAGTGGGTGGTATTTTTGAAGGGTAATAAAGTTCCCCTTTACTGCTTTTATATGGTGTTAAATTGCCAGAGATTCCTTTCAGTGACCCATTGCATCTGCACCAGCTTTGAACATTAGGTGATGTGAAGAATCAGCTGAAATGAGTGGGATGGGAGAGGGGAAAAACATGATTTTACAGATTCCCTCGAGAGGCTAAAGATACAGAAATTTACGTTGAAGAACATTCTTATCAAAGATAACTTATGTCTTTATTTGGTGATTTGCTTATGTTTTCTCCAGGTGCCTAGATACCTGTTTTGATACCTGTCAAGAAAGCCTTGATTTAGGAAGCCTGTCATGTACTATGGTGAATGACTGAAGTGAGCTATATTTTTAGGGCTTTGCCTGTTCTGATGCAAGACAGGTTTTATTTTTGGTGGAAACAACACTGCTGCAGTCGTCTGAAATACTGTGAATGGAGTGGTGAGGTACATTAATCTCAGAATGTATGTTTGCAGATTAATAGTGAATAGCAAAGGTTTGCTTTCTTAACTGATAGGAAGCCCTTTAATACATAAATGGAAATCTTTACTCTGTCTTTTATTCAATGAGGAAAGCAGGTATATTTTAGATTTTACCATTCAATTATTAGTTAGGCAGTCATCTGTCTGAAAATGGCACAAAGAAAATGGTTAAGGTTGATGCTTCAAAGAGGGTATTCCTTTTGTTGGTAATCAAAGCACTGAATTTATTTACAAATAGAGAAATAGTCAATTATATTAAACTGGTGAAAAACAGCCATTCTGCCTGAAACATTTATACTATGGGAGCTGTCTAGAAAAGACACATCAAGATGTGTTCTTAATGACAAAAGTCATAATGCATTGCCATTAAAGATATTCATAGACTCTGTAGCTTCATGTATACATGAGCTGACTAAATCACGTTATAATTCTTATTAATTTACTCTGGCATATTGGCTTTTGAAAGTCCTAATTGAAAATTCTAGCTTGACACATGATGTATAATCAACTAGCTTGATCTACCCCAAGTGTAGATGGTCTCTGATGGTACTGACATATCAGTGAGGTAAAATCAGCAAGATTTCTGCCTTCCTAACTTCTGCCTCTTCCTCTACAGCTGTTCTGCCTGATGCTGCTAGTGTTTCCATGGAAACAAGCCAGCTCTTCGCTTCCTCTTCCCATTGAAAACAGCCTTCTCACTGTCACTTATTCATCTGGGAAAAGGATTTTGTCATGGCTCTGACATAAATGACACAGAGATGATCTGTCCTATCATTTCAGAAATAGATGCTATTAGGTATGTGCCCATGCATACAGCCAGATTGTCTTTCAGTGACTAAAATAATTTAGTTAATGGACTTAGGTTGAATTTGCTTTGGTGTAACTGGAAGTGGAAATCAGCTAATTAGACACAGCCCAATATAGTAACTGTGAGAACTATTTTTAATTGAGAAATCTGGCAGACAATGTTCTCTTTTTTATGTAGTTCATATAGAATGTAGTATTTGTCATGTTTGTTTACAGTGATAAAACACTTAAAAGGTTTGCTTTGAGGATGAAAATTTATCCTCAAACTGATTAAGATGGTGGTGGGAGGAATAGCTCACAACTTGGGTTGAATACTGTATAGGTTTCAGCACTGCTGTCAGATGAGGAATCATGTTATCATGCACATCATGTGATGCAGTCAGAATATGAAATAAGCGATGCAAGAAAACTGATATCTTCAAGGTCCTTTTATTCTTAAGGTGTTTGGTACCTAGTCCAAAATAAATATATCAATCAATACCCTGTGAGTAAATCAGCATTTTTGCTTGATTTGGTGAATTTGTGTTAAGTTATAATCAAAAAAAGTTCAGAACTCAGACAAATTCTATATCCTTGATTAATATTCTTCACTGTAGAGACTTTAATATACTGTAAGAGAAGTTTGTGTAAAATTTGCCTGTCCTTCTCTGCCTCAGTGATCATTGGCAGAACGTGATTGTTCTCTTCCTATGAAGGTGCCTTGCAATTGGGGTAGAAGAATAAGAGAAGAGGAAAGGCTTCCTCTACACATTTTTAATATTTTAATAATCTCTTACAAAAGTGATGTCCGGTAGTTTTAAGATGGAAGAAACAAGTTCTTCTCATTATCAAGTGCTATTTCAGCACTGTTCATTTCTCCAGAGGTGGTTCCTGCTCATCCTGTGATTCACATTCGTGGCTCATCTTAGGGAAGGACAGTTTCCTTCAGCCAGAACGGGAAAGAGAGGGTTTATGCTCTCTGTATTTAGCACCCAATGGGGGTAGTGTGTTCCCTTTTAATTCTCTTTACTGAACCTTTCTTGCAGGTTTAGTGAAGAGAGGTCTTTCTTTAGACCTCACTTCTGTCAGCATGGTTTACATAAACATACTGATTCAGTGTAAAAAACTTGTCGGGATTTTTGCAGGGTTTTGGCTGTTATTTTTATTTTTTTTTTATTGTGAGTAAATTAGTTAAGCAAATAAAATATGGATATAGTAATAGTCAGAATATCAAGTTATCAGCTGTCAGTCTACTTAGTGTATTTCTTATAGTTACACAATTCCTTTACACACTCTTGTTCTTTCACAAGCACACACTTTTCCAGTATAGATCAGTAATTGCAAAGGAATATTTTATTTTAAAGAAATGCTAAGCAAGATTATTCAATAATTTTATATGCAGAGGTAACAGGGGAGCTGTGTCCGATCTTGCTTGTGTGTGCTCTTACTTGCAAAGAGTTTTTCCCCTGATGCAAGGGCTGACACATGAGAATATTTCACACGTCAGAAATAATTTATTCTGGTGAGCAAAATATTCAGTTGGGGTAATGTGCAAGGACTTAGTAGGATAAATTCAGATTGGTGAACATGATCATCAACATGATCAAAAGGAGTCAAGTTGTAGTGATGACCTGGTACATATTTTTTTTCCCTATAGTGGTATACATGTGTATATGTTGATATAACTAAATGGTAATTTTTGTCAGATGCTGTAGAAATAGCTGAAGAGAGTGAACATGAATTCACACATTTTTTGGGTTTTTCTTGTTCTACTAATTTGTTTAATTAACATCTTTGTTTGTACTTCATGATGACTGAAGCAGTTTTGAAGGAAAAACGCCACTTCCATCTGTTAATCAGAAGTGTTAAAAATAGAATGCCATCTAATCACATGAAATACAATTTCTTGTGATTTGTGATTTGCTTCACAGATTTCCTGGCTGAAGTGGTGGCTTGAAGCTTAAAAAATCAAATTATCTAATTATGTATTATGCTAGTGTGTTGTTATTCCCCCTGCTGCTTTTAAGTTGAAAAATCTGTGATGTTGCTGTGGTTTTGTTCCTCTTACCAGTAGGTTAATTATTACAGTAGTGTGATAATTCAGTTCCTTCTTGTTACAGGCAGCTTTTTGTAGTTTCTTAGTGTTTCTAGGTGAAACTTAGGTATTGGGTCTTTGATGTATTCTAGCAAAACGCTGTAAACAGAGAACAGTCTCTTAGCCCAATGCAGAATAATGTGATGGAGTTCATTAATATGCATGAAATGTGACACACAGTATGATCTAGGCTTATTTCTGAAATAAGTGTAGTTTTAAATAAGTATAGTTTAACGTGTTTACATTTTCATTAGTGTATATAGCATAGAGAATTACATTTTTCCACTTTGCCTAGTCTTCATAAAAGGGTATCCCTTGAAGATTGTGCATTTGGGTTGGATAATCTTTACAGTACTAAAGATATAGTTGATACATAATAGTAAACTTATTTTTAGCTGTTTAATCCTTACCCTGAGAGAAATAATTCTTCTTTGTCAATGTCTTTCACCCCAGTAAAATGCGTGCTGTGACAAGAACACAAGGCTATTCCGGTATTAGGGATCTGATAGTACCTGGGATTTTAGTGCAACAGAAATCAAATGCTGAAACTCAGTTAATGGCAGAGAGAATTGCATTGGAGAAGATGAAATTCAGTGGAGCTGAAAGAGGGGGCTGTGGCACGGTGCTGTGAAGTGCTGGGTATGTGTTGTTGCCATAAAGCCGAGCACAGGCTGAGCTCCCAACAATTCTGCGAGGAGAACGTGTTGGTGCCTGCTGCAGCGCTGAGCGAGAGATTAGCCATCCCCAGCAGCACCCTGAACCTCCACAAAATATATTAGGCTTTTATATGCTGTGTGCTGTAAGACTGAGGACAGCAAATATATAGTAATTAATATTTTGTATAAGGCCTGTGCAATAGCAGAACTTCAATGTTTTTATTAAAGTAGGTTTAAAAGTTTTTACAGGAAAACGTAAAAATGTTTTTGAAGTATACAAATGTCTGGGTATGAATTTTCTTTAGTTCTTAGACAATATCAAAGGAGATGTCTTCAATAGTCCTTATTTTTACATAGTATTTAAAAATCCTCTGAACTTTTCAAGTGAGCAATAGTCTTTATTGGAAGTTGGTAATCTTACTAATATGAATGGCAATTATGTTTAATAATTGGATTCAGGAGTATCTCTATTTTCACAGGATAATTGTTAAAATTTGAAAGAGATAGCTTTGATATTTTTTATTAGTATCATCAAAAGTGTTACAGAGGTCTTTTTTGTGACAGGAATTTTTCAGTATTCTAAGTTTAATCCAGGTATGGTTTGGAGAAGAACCTTATTTGTCTTTCTGGTTTCAGATCCCATTTGGGAAATACATTTTCTTGCATTTGCAGTTCTGGATCTGATACCTACTGTCAGATTTTCATTTGAATTTTCGGATATAATTGATGCACAAACACATCTGAATTTCACCTTGAACATTTGTCCCTTGATCTGCAAAATTATTAAAAAAATTATAAATAACTCAGTTGGGATGGAGTTATGTCTTGCTACAGCTTCCTGAGGAGGGAAAGTGGAGAGGGAGGTGCTGATCTCCTGGTATCCAGTAACAGGATGTGGGAAGGGTTCAAAGCTTTGTCAGAAGTTTAGGCTGGACACTAGGAACCATTTCTTTACTTGAGAGGGTGGTCACATACTGGAACAGACTTCCTAGGGAAGTGGTCAGTGTCCCAAGCCTGTCGATGTTTAAGAGGAATTTGGGCAATGCCCTTAAAACCATGCTTTAACTGTTGGTTGAGCTGTGGTCAAGCAGTTGGAGTAGATGATTGTTGTAGGACCCTTCCTACTGAAAGAATCTATCCTGTTTCTAAAGAAGTAAGTTCTGGTTTTCCAGCCTTACCTTCTTCCCCTTACAGTGGAAAATCAAGTAACTTTATTTAACAACGATGTTGCTTCATATTTTCATGGTTTAAAACCAAAAGTGTATGTAGTAAAAGACATAATAAATGACATAAACTTTTTTTTTTTTTTAGGGTAGAAATCAAACAGGGTAGGATTTCAGTGTAGGTATTGAACATTAGCTTTGCTGTATAACTCATTATCTCTTCATTTAATAGTCTATGTTAAATTGATTTAAGCACCTTAGGCATCTTATCCTTTGGCCAGTGAATTTTATTGTTGTCTGTATTAGACACTGTTTGCATATAGTTTCAAATTTGAGAGTTGAGACTCTTGATAGCAGGACATATTTATTTTCCTGATTGCCTAGGTGATATGCCTGTGCAGCTTGGAAAACAAATGGCTGTGGTTGTCATTTGTCTCCAAAACAGGCATGTGAAACTAATAGTGCAGTGACCTGTGAATGGTCAACAGAACTGGTTTGATGCATTGCAGGTAGGTACAAGGTCTCCTTGGTTAGTCATTGCATTTTTTAGAGTTGGTGCTTTGATAGCAGAAAAAATGAACTGGGAGAATTAAAAATGAAAATAGATATTTAATAACAGGGAAAGTTACATTGTGGGAAAAGATGAGCCATTATGAACTGAAGCAAAGAATATATTTTCATTGTCTTGGTTTGTCACAATATAACCAGCCAAACTTTAAAACTGGCAAAGATATTTCAGGTTGCATGTGTGTTTCTTTTGACTGACATTGATTGTTTTAAGGATGGAAGAGGCTGGGTCTTTATGAACTGCAAGTTTATCTACTTAAACTTCTTGCTCCAATTGCCATTTCCTTAATCTTTTTGTGAGATGGGAGCTTTGATCTTTTGATCTTTTCAAAATTACTTCCCTAATGACTAGGTTATGACATTCTTGAAAGAGCTACTGCAAATAGGTACAATCTGCACCTCCAGCCAGGAGCTGTGACAGCAATGACTGTCTCTTAAAACTGTCATTAAAGGCTCAGAATTAGTTCTTGTTTCTTCGCTCTTCAGCTGCATTGAGTTGCATTCGGTATCTTGCACTGCCACTGAATGCCTTTTCCAATGCTTTTGTATTAAAATTTACCATTTTGCTATGGCTTGAAGTGCAATGATAGTTATAGGTACCTGTCTACTGTGAATACTACTTCAGTAGCTGTGTTAGCAGTTCTTCTTTGAAAGTGTGATAGCTTGCCTCACTTACTGAAATGAAAACTCTGCAAATTTTCAATTACTTTATATTCTCAACAATTGAAAGACATTTAAATTTAGTGTTTGGTAGCAGAAATGTACCCATTAGTCTCTAGAGAAGTGCAGATGTAGTTTATATTTGGTTTGTATTTCATTAGAGCAACCTCTCTGGCAATACAGTCCTGACAGATCTGCGAGATGAAGGCATTCCTCTTTGAAATTATACCTGCTTTCTTCAAATATGAAGTGCTAATTTTCTAAAATGTGAAGAAATATTAAAATCCTATTTTGTACTGCCGCTGTTTGTGTGCTCCTTGCAAATAGGGATCAGGAGGTGTGTATAGGTAATTATAATGAACAATCTTTGCAACTCCTATTTTGCTTGTTTACTGCCAAAGCAATTTTAAAATAACAAGGTAATTGTTACAGTTTCCTAATCACACTGTGAGTAATATGTTGCCTCCAGAAACCCAAGACTTGTCTGTGGTTGGGAAAGTCTTTGAAAAAGTGGATGCTAAAGGAAAATGTGTGACCTAAATTTTTCATTGCAGTTCTACTGTTCAGACAAGTACAGTGTGACAACTGTGTGCACTGAAGAAATGCCAAAATGGGGTGAAATGTGAGTGTGAGACAGGAGGGAGGATGTTTGGGATCCTAGTGCTTTCAGACTTCAGGTGTTCTTATCCATATATATATATATACAAATGTGGATGCAAATATTTTGTGTGTGTGTGTATATAGATGTATGTACATGCACAAACACACATACATTTATACATAAATACATTTATAAAAAAATTAATTCATAGGTGGCTGTAATCTGTAATCATGATAGTCAATAAGATTTTAATTTTTTTTAAATTTGATTTCCCAATTTGTCCTTGAAGATTTTAATGAAGAAGGCTGCATCCTAGATTTCATTACTTAATTCAGTGCTCTTGCTTTTACATGTTAATTCAGCTTCTGGCTGTAAGTTTGAGTAGAGTTTTGTGAACTGTATGAATATTTTGCTTTTTTAGGATCAATCTTACTAGATGTGCATTTATATTACAAAATTGGTGTACAGTAATTAATCGTGTTTGATAACAGGAGTAGTGTTCCATTCTTTATAAATTTTATCTCACTAAATGTGGGGGAAACCTGAAGGAGTTACATAACTTAAGACATGTTATTTTCTGTGAACTGCTTTCTCATCGGTGACTTCAGGGCTGAATAAAGTTATCCCTGTTTGTCAAAACATTAATTCTTTATAATATTTTATAAGACATTTTAAGAAAGTCATGTCTTATAGGGATGCAGTTTTCCCTTCTTTAGCTATAGTAAGGGGATATATTAAATAAGATCAGATTTGGCAATCATTTACATCAGGTCATGTTGATAACACACACAGTGATTTTTTCATCTTTGAAGCATTACAGCCTGTTTTATTATTAATCTGACTTGGTTTTTTGTTTATTTTGTGTTTTTGAAAGGAATAGAGGATCGGTTCAAGTTAAGTTCATACATCGCTGCTTCTTGTGAGGATTATTGACTAATGGGAAGCATAAAACCATGAAACCAGCATTTAAGCAGAATATGCAGAGTGTCATAATACAGTGAAAGCTGGGAATGGTTTATGCCATGATGAACTCATTTGGTCAGGCTTGGAGGGACACTGAGAGTGAAGAGGGATCAGGAGCCTATAGTGCTAGCAGGAAGTTCTGGAAATCCAAGTTTATGTCTTCTGTGGCTCACCCATGACTGTAAACTGTGAAGATACAAATGCTCTCTTACCTTAGAAAATAAAAAGAAATAAATTAAAGAACAATTAGTGCTCAAATAACAGAGTTTCTAAAAAAGAGGGAATTGTATTTTTGTTTGTGACTGCAACATATAGTGCAAAGGAGAGCTTAGGTAATTTTTAATGAAGGTTGAGGATTGTTTCTGTGGTTTCTATGGCTGAAAATTTAAGCATACATAATCATTTAATGGTCCCTTTCTTCTTCTTTTTTCTGTTGGGTTTTTTTTTCCACTCAGTGGATCTATGGTAGAAGTGCGACTGTGTAGTAATTTGAATGTTTGCAGTAATGAGTATGAGAGGAAATCCTCAATGTGTTGATAATAGTGTTTGCAGAGCAGACTTGGAAGAGTGTTTTCAGAGAATAAGGCTTGTATCCTACACCTGAAGGCTACAGAAAAAAAATAAAATTTTGACTTCAGTAAGAAAACACGACGATTTTGCGAACTGAGGCAAAGTCTACATGGAAGAAAACTCTTCAGTCATGTTAGTAATAGTTGCTTCATTGGATGTAAACCCAAGGTGATAGAATTAAAATCATAGAACAGTAGAAAAGACCTTTAAAATAATGGATTAAGGTGGGAGTTAGCACATATTGGTCTGCTATAGTTTTTCCTCTAAAATTTCTTTAAGTAAATGTTTGCAGAATTTGGTACTGTTCACTGAACATCTGCAAAGACCTTCACTGTTTGGCCTTTTGCAGTTAAATTCCAGCACAACAGAATGCAAAGTCTCAAAGTGCAAAATATTGTTCAATTTTTACGGTTGATCTATCAATTTGATCTGCAGTATATTAGAATGATAAGTATATTGAATGAGCTGACATTTATTCTTGATTGTGTTCTGTAGCTGCTTTCTAAGGGATGCATTTTATCAGGCTTTAAAAAAAAAGAGGATAAGATCCCAAGGGCATGGCCAGTGTCATCAATACTTATGGTAGCACCTAATTTTATATTTCAGGAGCGATTGCATTAGTTACTGAAAGCTAGTTGCTATTCCTTGCTGCTTTTTAATAGGTTAATAATTTGTACTTAATTATATAGATCAGTATTGGCTAAGCATGCAGCGGTGTTGTAATTGAGTTACTGTAAATTTTGGTATGACATTTTTTCAACAGCAATTAATCCTTAATTCTGAAATAACACTCATCTTTGTGTCCTGCTTTTCATGTACAAGAGCCGTAGCTGTAAGTTCTCCCTGTAGAGATGGGTGAATTTGTCCTATATATGGTGAATGCATTTTCATGAACAAGATGTGTAACGTGTTGTTGAACAGTTTATTGTGAAACTAAGCCAAACATTCTGCTTATTGATCAGAAATGTGAATTGTTTCCTAACGTGAAAGCCATGGAGAGGAAGAGCATTGCTGTCAAAAATTGAAGTGTTGAAGTGTTTTGGAGATTCCTGGGGCCGCTAATGAAGCTATTTTGATTCTCTTTGTTTTTCTTTTTTCCTCACAAAGGGAATCTATACTGAGTCACTATATCAGGAAATGCATATTAGGGAAACTATACTGAATTATTACAGGAAATACATTAATAAAATAGTGTATTTTTATTATTTATAATAATAAAAGGCAGTGTTTCCTGTTGGGGAAAAACAAAACAAAACTAACATTTAGTTATGCCTAGCCAAGATTTTAGGATGTGCTTAAAGCATGTGGCAGTATTGACTGAATTAATTCCAGAAGATGGCAGTTGGCAAGCCTTAAGTCTGCTCTGATCGTGGACAGGCAAGCGATTTCTTCATTCAGTTAATTGCTTTGGAACAAACAAGATGCAGGATAAACAAGTGAGCTCAGTTTGTTTTTCTACCTGAAATGATGGCTGCCTGCTCTCTCTTGGACAGAGAATGGCTGTGTTTTGGGGATTTCTTCTGAGGCTTTTCTTGTCTGTTGTTAATAGCTGTGTAATATAGGGCTGGATTTCAGCATTGATGCCTAATACAGAGTAATGTCAAAACTTAAACCGACATACAACATTTTCCTTAGAATTCAGTGCACATTCCCAGTCTGTAAACCAACTGTAAAGTATCTGTCAAGAGAAAATTTATAGCACTATAACTTCATGTCTGTCACACACGCTCTTTTGTTCATGTACTGTGCTGATGTTGTGTGTTCTGAATTTGGCAAAGCTGGTTCTGAACCAGGAATGTAAGGACAGATCTGGTTTCATGTTCCCTGCATATCTGAAGAAAACCCAATCCCTCCATTACAGGAGTTTAACATGAAAAAATAGTTCTGTGTATTTCTAGTTGTCGTTACAAATTGCTGCCATGAGTGGCTACTTTGGCCCTTAAAAAGCTACGAGCTGGTAGCCATGAGAATGATTTGCAGTGCATTTTACACTGAGTTTGGCATTAGTTATTAAAAAGACTATCCTTGACTCCTGTGATACTTATCAGAGTGAAAACCCTAATAAATGGAAGTGTTTTCATGGCTTACTTAGATAAATACCTTGCTTTTCATACAGATTGGAGTTCATAGTGTTCCGTGGAGTCAAGGCTATTTGTGCTTAAAAGAAGTACGCTGCTTCCTGCATTAGTCTGGCAATCTCTGGGTCAGAAAAGGATTTCCTAGAACATGCAGGGAATACTGGGCAAAGTGAGCACTGTCAGGCTGGTAAGTTAAGTGTGCTAAGGGATGGAAGTGCACCTATAAGTAGGAAACCAGTCTGTAGAAAATACATTAAGATCTTGAGGAGAGAGGATCTTGGAGGAGAAATCTGATGGGGGATACTGAAGAAAAGTGATGCATTTGAAATAGCACCTAAATAAAAAGAAAGGTCAAGAGTGAGAAAAGGCCTGTTGGGCAGGGGTGTTTTGTTTGAAAACTGTAAATTAAATAAATTAGAAATTAGGAGCTGGTGATGCCCTGAAATGTAGGTTGTGTTGGTTATAGTTGCATCTGGATTTGTTTTATTCTGCTGCCTAGGGAAGAAATAATACATGTTAACAATTTTGTAGGGTGAAATATTTGCATTTATTACAGTCCTTGGAAATTCTTCAGCTGATTAGAATAAAGTATTGGCAGGCGAAGAGAAAGGAGAAGGGCAGGGAGAAGCCTCAATGTCCATTTGTACAAAGTCACACTCTTCTTAGGTTTAATTCTACAGTTCTGTTTTTTTTTTTTTTACTTTTGGAAAGCAATATATTAAATCTTTGAGTTTACTTTGAATCTCTCAGAAGATTTATCTGAATGGAAAAACTTCTGTGTACCTCTGTGAGCTTTAGAATGGGGTCCTGTACATGCATTTGATTTTTAATTTCTGGAGAGTCCATAGCTCACAATTCTGCTGCTGTGCTTAATCACTCTCTATTAAACATGGTGCCTGTTGTGCAGTATATGTAGCTTTTTAGATAAGAGATTTTGAAATTAAATCCCTGAAAATATATAACGTATGTGGCATTCAGGTGTTACACAAACTATCTGAGTTGTGTGTGTACCTGTATGTAGCAATATTAAGAAGATTATTTAAATGGTGAATTTCAAGAAAACTGAACACTGAGTTGTTTTTTATTTCAGTTAACAGGAAAGCAAAAAATAGGTCATGTAGGAAGAAGAAAGTCTAATAAGATAAATCTTTAATATTTGAAATTCAGGAAAACCACTAAGTGGCATAGAATTTTATTTTTAATTTCAAACTCATTAGTTTTTACAAAATGGCCTTGAATAAAATTATCCTAAAGGGACTGTCTTATACTGTCTTGTGAGCTGATATACTCAAATGAAGGCTTTTTCTCCATCTCACAACCTATTTTAGGGCTGTTGTTGAAAGGACATTGATAGTAAGGATGATGATTCCACTTTTTGTGGCACTAATCCATAGCAGAAACAGTTCACTCTCAAATTCCCCTTGAAAATAAAGTAAGACTCCTACAGCCAAGCAAAGGACTTCCAGCTCTAGATTACTTAAAAGCATGGCTTCTTTACACAGTATCAGAATTAGAGAGGCATGCCAAGTGAATGATGAAACAAACCACCTTTTCTGTGTTGCTATGAATATGAAAAGACATTATAAATCATAAATACCGTGTATAAAATAAAACCTTTTCTTATTGCAACATTTTAAGTTTACCACAAAAAAAAAAAGAAAAAAAAAAGAAAAAAAAAGGACTCTACTTCTAGGATATATTTTTATCATTTTTATTACTAGATTTAGGAGACTTACATAGCCATTCAGATAAGATGAAGACCCAGGGAGAGGAAGTAGAGTAAAAATGAAAAACAAAGCTTGAAGATTAGCCCTTTTCCTGAATTATGAGTGACGGCAATTAAAATGTCAGACAGTCTTGATAAACTGCTTTGTGTTCATAATCAGACTACTTCATGAAAATTTGAAATTTTTTTGAACAAACAGGAAGAAATGGAACAATCAACCATATGAAAACCAGTATGTGTAAATGATGATTTTATGACGCCCTTCATCAGAAGTTCACTTTGGAATGCCTTATTGATAATTGTGTGGAAAGGAAAAGTCTGCCTAGATATGCACAGTCAGACAGTTCTACTTCCCCACTAAATTTAGATTTTTCTTAAATGTTTTTTTTTAATTCAAGTGTATGAATTGCCATCATCACCCTTATTTCATGATTTTGATACATTTTGGAAGAAACTAATTTTCTTCGGGCTATTTTCTATTTTTTCTAATTCACTTATTTTTTCTGCTTGTTTTTTTTCTTTCCTATTTTAATTTTTTTTCTTATTATTTGAGGAGTCTAAATTTAGGTAAACCATCGTTCCTCTGTAGAAAGATCCATCAGCAAGGCTTCTTCCAGTAAGTGTGGGTCTTTATATCTGTAGAGCCAGTGGTGCATCTCATATCCGATTCTGTAATGCAGAAAAAATGGGCAAAGCCCATACCCCCTTCTTTTTCCATTTTATTAATGTTAAAAAAACCCCTATAAATCTCTATAGGTTCACAGCTCAGAACTGTTAAAGATAATGAACAATGTTATTCTTTTCAAACACAGTTAGACTTAACCATCTTAAAACTGCATCTAGTTTTTAATCCTATCCACAGGTCCATTGTCTCTCTATTACAGAATCCTCTGCAAAATCAGCCTGAAAAAGTCTCAGATGTTCTGGTACATAATTTCTCCTTATATAATTTCACCTGGAGGTGCAATTCAGTGCACCTAATATTAGGAATCTAAGTTCCCCATCTTCTTAATAATTTGAGGTACAGGTCTTGATGGTTAAAAATAGCTGAGAGAGATGTGTTCATTTGGCACAATAAACTCTCTTTTGAGCGTTTCAAATATAATCCTGCTATGTGTGACTGAAATGGGCAGTTGTGCTCTCTACTTCATTAGACTGCATTTGTTTTCCTATGAGCTCTACTAGTGTGAAGTAAGCATTGTTCAAAGTTAAAATTGTATTTGTGGTCTAAATGTAGAATTGGCACTAACTAAATTGTTTGCTAAAGATGATTTGCCTAAATCCTTGTAGCAAGCCCTAGGACTATGCTTCAATTGGTTAAAGAGTGCCCAGTACTCATTTAGCTTAGTTTGGCTTCCAAACCAATTTTCTCCCACTTAAGAGAATGTACTAGAGTCTATCTCTGATGTAAATAAGTTAATTTGCAAATCAGTTTAGCTAAATAGGAGAAATTTCTCTGTGATTTCTGTAAAGGTTGCTTGTGATATGAAGGTGTTCTGACCCTCGTAAGATATCCCAGGAAACCAGTGTTGTATGCCTTGAGCTATCAGTTCTGGTTCTGACCTATCAGTTCTGGTTCTGACTGCCTGAGATGTCTGAGGCACACTTGCTTTCACTATGCAATGGTTTTCTTGAAATTGAAGTATTTGAGCGAAATCAGGTTGAACTGACTCTTACCTACTTCTGAGACACTCATTGGTTGTGTTTAGTACTTTTGTTTCTCCAGTCCTTGCCGTAGCCTCTTCCAGCTGTGGATTCCATAAATGTGCAGACTGTTGTTGCTGCATGTCTGCACGTATTTGGCTTTTGTGCTTTGGATTGCACAGCATGAGCCCTGGTAGGGAGAGTAATGAGTTCCTAATGCAATTCACTGTCATGTTTGCGACCTCATCAAAGTCTAGCATATTTTAGGGAGCTTGGATGTTCTTTTTTCATCAATTCAGTAACATCATCTTTATTCCATTCTAGCCTGTCTTCTTAATGTTAGTGTGGAAGAACTGCGACAGCTGCCAGCATACTTTATTGCAATTTATAACATCGTGTAACCGCCAAGTGATGTTTTCTTGCTCCTTACATTTGTGCTGAATTCCCTCCTCGTTTGCTGTGCCCCTCAAATGTACAACAGAGCCATTGAATTCTCTTGGGTGTGCTGTGGCTGCGTGAACCCTGTTGAGGCAGACCTCTAAATCTCTTACTTCAATATTGGTGATTTCCATTCCCCTCGGCACACCCCACTTTCTGCATTTCCGAGCCAGGGAGCAGAGGCTGGGATGGCTGCATCACATGGAAGGAGTTACATGAGGATAGGATTTGTTCAGAATCAGCAGGGAAATTCTTACAATAAATTGCAAACCTGTGTTTTTGGGGTGGATTGCACATGGTGGGGGATCACAGGTCTGTTTGTCCTCTGCCATGGGGGGCAGTGAGAGCAGTAGTGACAGACAGGATAGACCTGTGGAGGTGCATGCAGGTGCTGCTTTGGTTTTGTTTTTTCAGGCCTTTTTTTGTGGCAGGGACAGAACAAAACACTAACAACCATAAAAGCTGTTTTGCTACATGGAAGAATGGCAATCACAGTGAAAATGGACGACAGCACGTTTTAATTCTGAACGGTATGTAAATAGTCTCTGTTGAAAGGGAAAGTAAAGCAGGGGCTCAGCAGGAAACCTGAGAGGAGCTGCAGTAGACACACACCTGCTCAGCAGTGCTGAAGTGATGTTCAAGTGGAAGGCACAATGTGCTTATGCAGCATTGTGGTAGCTCAATTTAGTTACTTCTTATTTCATGAAGCTGGAAAAATTCCCTAACAGTAAATTCTAGTTCTGCTGTTTTAATTTTTGATAAAAGAAACCATTGGAACTGCTTTGCCTATTGCCCTCTTCTTCATTAAATGTCTCCTTTGCACTGCTGTGTATCCCTGTTCATTTTGAGGAAATTAATGTGGCCCTCTGTGTTGAGTGGGCTGGTAGGTTATACAATTGCAGCTTTTATATAATTTCCCCTCTCTTGTCTCCCTGGGGAACAGAAAAACCAAGATCTTCAGAAGATCTTTTTGTTGTTGTAGGTAATGGACGCATACTTTGTTGAGGATCTGTTATATATTGTGTATAATCACAATATATAGCCCTTAAATGTGGAAATTACAGTAAAAAGCACCTATTAAAATTGTGCAGTTAGCACAGTGAATTAGGGAATACTAAAATTCCATGTTCAGCAGTAACACCATCCTGTGTGTATATTTAAGACACAAGATTGGGTGATACTCTTCAGTTAGAATATGAGGGCTGTTGCTGCCTCCACAGTTTGTTCACCAAACTCCATTGCACGACATAGACATATAGACATATAGGTAGTTACTAGTTTTTGATGTCCTTACATTTCCTTGAAAATTTTGCAATGGATTCAGTAACTGTTGTTACTGGTGATACCAAAAGCAAGGATCCCAGTGTGGGCTGGGAACTGCTTCCATTTGGGAATACTGTGTATTATTTTGTGATAAAGGGTTTCCCTTTCCTTGGATTATATCTGATCTACCTCTGTGGGAAGTGGGGGATGATTCTTGTAACTTTCAAAGTCATTGAGTAGATGAAAGGGACAGATTCAGTGATTAAATGAAGAATAATAAGGTGGAGCTGTAAAGATGACCCTGGTTTTCTCATTGTATATTAAGCTGCCTTCTCAACACTGCTGTGGGCATCAGAATGACTTGTATCTGCTCAAGCTGACTTTTTATTGAGGTTTACTAATGTGTACACTGGTAGTTTACTCAGTAGTGTTCAGCAGTAGAGTACAAATGCAGACTTCCTGTCAAAGGCCAAGAACTGCCCTCCAAATACTGCCAGAATAAATAAACTATCATGGAAAAACTGCTTCTGAAGAACAGCTCCCTATTGCAATTTTGTTTTTCCAGAAGCTGGAAGCCAACACTTATTTTCTTAACTTCAGTTAATGACTTGAACCATTTCAGAGAAAACTCTCCTAGTTCACTAGGAGGAGATTGCTTGTCTACATGTCACTGTAAATGTCATAAATATGAAAAAAATTCCTTGATTTAAATTTCAAAGCAACAGTTTTTGCCAGTAGGACCCTCACCTGTTTATGCAATGTGTAGCTGCTCAGCATCACCTCAACATCTTTTGTTTCCTGTTTGTATTATAGTTTCTAGCAAATGAGATGAGTTACGAGAGCTGGTTTTCTGCTTTACTGGCTGGTGGATGCTTATGTGGTACATTAACCTCATACTGATGTATTTCTTTAATTAAGTTTGCTCCCAAGTAAAGTAAGAATTATTACATTTTTAAATGTTTATGCTCACTGCAAGATCTGACAGAGAAATTCCTGTTTCATGATTTTGACCTGAGGACACACAAACTTTGAAGGCTTGGCTTTTACAGAGCTTATGTTTAATTCTGGGTCCAAAGTAATATTTTGTTTAGTCAGGAGTCAGGCAAGGTAAACATTAATGTGAAGAGTCATGAACTATCTCATTTGCTTCAGTGGATGCTAAAGCCCTGATTTAACCAAAGAAGCATCAATATGATTAACCCTTTAACTGATAAACACATTAAAATAAAAAAAAATCTTATTTTGTAATGTAATCTTATAAAAAATGTAAGTCCATTAATTTCAAAAGATTGCAGTTTAAGGACTAAGATTAAAACTAAATTTTCAGGTAGACTGATATCATAAGAGATAACACTTTCATTAATTAAATTGTGAAATTCTAGTATTATGAAGACATCACTATAGAACCTATGTGACTTCTGTTTTGTGGTTCACAAGATTTTTGTTGTATTTCTGCAAAATGGAATACTCTTGGTAGGCACAAAAACTGTGTCTTGAATTGAAGTAGAAGAGCTATATAAATATTTCCTGATTACTCCCTTTGAACAATAGCTGAGAGACAAAAAAAAAGCCAACAAAAACCAGAGAAGAATAAAAAAACTCCTGTTTGTATTACCCATGCATGGGTAAGCATGCCACAGTATTCCTCCCTCCTGAGATTACAGAAAGCTCTGTCCCTTGAGCTTTGCTGTTAGTGTCCTCCTCCTGGTGAAGCCCTTCTGAGGGGCTCTTGAGGGCCAACAGCAAAGTTCCACCTCTCAGGGACTTGGTGGCATCATCCAGGAACAGGAATAATTTAGTGATGCTGCTTTTCTTCCCTAGGGCCTTTGTGTCTGTGGGTGGGCCAGCTTCATTCCATCTTCTGCATAAATCATTTATCATTTCCTAAATTCCTGTTGAGTATTATCTTTTCATTGAATAGCTTGGTCAAATTCTCAAGTGTGCCTAAACTGCTCTGAATTGATGATCGATAACAGTGTTTGGGGAAAGATGGAAACCAGGGAAGAATGTAATGACTCACTGTGATCAAGTCATCTAGGAATGCAAGTATGTCTTTTCTTCATAACCTCTGTTCTTTAAGCATCTCTGTTGTTGTTATGGAACCAAGATGGACTCGTGGATGTTGTCCAGATCACCAGTGAGAAATTTAGAAATTATGGTTTATTGCAAGAGTGCAACCTAAGGTTGTTTGTCTTAGGGAACAAGATAATGTAGAAAGACATAGGGGACTTCAAACAGGCTGCCACAAAAAAAGGGTAAGCTTTTCCAGTGCCCATACTAAGGAGAGCAAAATATAGTAGGATTAAATTGGAAGTGGGAGGATTTAGTATAGGTTTAGTTTAATTTTAGTTCAGTGCTTTAGTTTAGCCAGAACAGATTGTGATGATACTGAGCTGAGCATGAAACACCAAGACTTACTTTGCTCCTGTCTCCTTGTATCTTTCCAAATTCTGTGGAGTTGCCAAAATGCTTCAGGATTTAAAGTTCAAATTGCAATTCTGTAGCTGGACAGTTATAGAACAACAAATAATTGTCTTGGATGAGAAAATTCATTCTTCATTCCCCCCATTCATGTTTGTTTTATGTTTTGTTCTTAATTGCAATAGTACTTTGTTGGAGTTTTGAAAATGATAGAAATTGTTAATAATTGAGAGATTATATGTTTCTAGTCACATAAATTTGAGAAGTGTGCATTTGCCAGTGGATTGTAGAATAAGAGTGGTCTCAAATTATAGGCTAGGGTTTTGTGTTGTCTTGATTAATTATTTTTAAAAGCATTCTTACTCCATGTTATTGATGTGTGTAGCTGCTAAAAGCAAAGTGATGAAAGTAGTTCCCTATGACTCCTATGAGAGAAGTGTTGTGAGCTAAGAGAATTATGGAGTCAGGCAATGGAGACTGAAGTTGTGTTCATAGTTAAATAACTATGTAAAAATAGGGATGTCAAAGAGAGCAGTAGTTCACCAGGAAGAGTTGGCTGGGAGGTTGGAACATTTTTGCTCTGCAGTCTGTGCAGTCATGAATTCCTGCTCTAGTCACAAAGCAAGCTTTAGGCTTTTTCACGAGTCTTAAAGGTGACTAAGGAGGTGCAGCATCCTATTGTTTTGGCTGTATCAAATTCAGAGTCATCATTTATGATTTATGTCACACAAATAAAGATCTACAAGCCTGTTTGGCATAAGAGAAGATGCCAGCCAATTTTTACCTCTGTATCTGGACTCCATATGACAGACTTGCACTAGTATATAAATAATCCAGTGAGGGATCTAAATAAGTGTAGGGAAAACAGAAACATTTATAGTCTGTGCCTGTGACAAAAATACTTCATCTTTATTGGGAGATCTATCTTCTTATGAAAAATGGCAGCAAGATTTTTACCTGAAGTAAGATCTGAAAATAAGTTCTGAAAAACTTGAAAATAATAACAGAAGCCTTATAAAATACCCTCCAAAACCTTGACATCAACTAGAGTTTATCTTCTACATATTTTATATTTGTTCAACTGTTCCTTCTTCTGAATTTGTCATGCCTTCTGATGTTGTGCCTTTTGTTGTTAGTGCTTATGGAGGAAAATGCCTTTTTAATGCTCTTACTTGCTTTTCTGAATCAGGGCTGTAATGTTTTCCAGTAGTGAGAGTCTTTTATATTTGGAAGTGCATTCAAATGCATGATAGTCAGCTGAAATGTTGGGTAATATTTATTACTTGGCTAGTAATTGTCCAAAATTGTCCAAACTGCAGCTTAGGGGAGATAGAACGTATTCATAAATTTCGTGTTGTTATTATTTGATAATTTAGGTCTGGGGAAAGAGAAATAATGGGACAGAACAGCACTTTTAATTTTTTTGAATCAGCTACTAATTTTGAAATGCCATAATCAGTAGAAATTTCACTAAAAATCATAAAAAAATTATAAGATAGGTTTTAATATTTTGATGTTGAGAGAAAAAAAAACCAAAAAACAATAAAACTAAACCATGAATAAAACCAAAAGAATGTCCATTAGGAACTGATCTCTTTTAGCATTTAGTTTTTCTGTGTGTTCCTCGTATTAAGAAGTCCATTATTTTTATTGTTGAAGTGACTGTCTCTGGTTTGGCATGAAGGCTTTCTGGGGAACCAAGAAGAAAACAGGCAGAATTGAGAGCTCTCTGGAGGACTTTTACAGTAGCAGCATTAAAGGGCAAACCACGCTTGGATGTCAAACACCCAAAGCAAAACCGACAGATTGCTCGGGTCAGAGAAGAAGGTGTTGTGGGTTCAGGCCGCCTGAAACATGTGCCAGAGTGCCTGAGACATGCACATTTCAGACAACTTCTGCGTGGCTGAAGGTTCATTAGTTCATTAGGTTCATTAGTTTCAGAATAATAGTTGTCCCAGGGAAGGAAAAGTGGTAATCTGGGCTAAGAATTTCAATAGAAGTAAGAGATGTGCAAAGCATTTAAAAAAGAACCCAAAACCTGGTATGGTTGGTGGTCTTGATGAGCTCATTAAATCTCAGGCTCAAGTAGAAGCAAATTTTAGAAAAATATAGATGAGATTTCTTATATAAACATGAACATAATTGATTAAAAGCTTGTGTAGATAAATGTAGTGAGACTTTATGAACATCTGCTGTTTTTTTTTTCTCAGAGTTCATTATGCAGAAATATGTCTCCTGCTCATTTTGAAGTTTGGACATTAAACTTAAGTGATTAATAAGAAGGTGACATGGATAATAGACTGCTATTAATGTGCATAACTTACTAAGGTGAGCTTTGTTCTTCTGAATTAATAAGTGAATTTTAACAAAAATAGCCCAATTGCCAACAGAAAGGGAATGGAATTTCTTTGTATAAATAAGATGAAAATACATGTTATCAATTTAGAGTCTTCTCAGTGGAGGAGAATGACAGAAGTTTCAATATGAGAAATCACAAGTTACCATCACTGTTACAGCAGCTACTCTGAATTAATGGAGTATGACTGCATGCAGGCAAGGGAAGGGCTTTTCCTCTTAAAGAAGGAAGTGTTATCCTTGCAGACACCACTGGGAAAAAACCCTACCAGAAACCAGAAAATACCACTTTAGAGGACATCTCTGCCATTTGGTATGCCCACTCAACATTTATTCGTACATGCTCCTGTAATGTGTGCCATGGTGAATGTTCTTTACACTGAGGAGTTTGGTTAGTGTGGTTGTGCAGGTGTCACTGAGCTGCTGTCCAAGGGTGCAGGCTTGTCCCTGCCCTGTGAATGGCAGCTGTCCTGCAGGGGCTGTAACCCAGTGCCAGGGGTGTGACATTCTGCTGTCAGTCCCATCTGGCTGGTGTGTTGGCAGCTTGTAGATCTGTGTGTGTCTTTCTCCTCTTCTAGAGAACTTTGTGGACCTACAGTGAAGGATTTTCCTTTCCTGTACGTGGGAAAACTAGGAGCTCCAGCCTATGTGCTCTCTCTTCGCAAGTGTTACGAAGTCTTTCGCACAGCACTCAGTTTTGACTTGGCTTCATTGGTGAAGCTCACCAGTCTCAATCCCATTCCCAAAGGATGAATGACTGTTTCACTTTAAAGCTCAAAGCAGGAGAAATGCTATTGCAAGTAAATAGTAATTTTTCACCAAGGCGAAAACATTCTGATTGAGTCAGAAATTTAGATTGAAACTGTTATTTGCAAGAGTTGTTAATGGTAGTGGGTAAATAAGCTTTTGAGGAGAAAGGTTTTGTACAACTTGCTGGCAGTTTCAGACAAGAAGAATGTAATGCTGTGTTCCCTGTGGAAAGAGCCTTTTATAAAAATATGACATGAAAGCTGTACTGTGGGAAGGAGTAGCTACTAAAAGAAATCCTAATCCTTAAGTATTTTATTTTTTTATTATTATTATTAACTTAATTTTCCCAGTACTTATGTTTGCTGTACCGAGTGCTGTTTCTCAATCACTGTAGTATGAGTTGAAATGTGAGTTAGTGATGACTATAATGATCACTGATCAATATCAGTGATCTGTTTGACAGAGTAATGAAGATGGACAGAGTCTGAGGTGAAGACCTCTTGTACAGGAACACCAGCAGACACTTATGCCCACCATGTAGGCTCATTTTGTTACAAATATTTTTGCTCACAGCATTGTCAAGGTTAACTGTCTCCAGCAGATGTTTTACCAGGAGTGCTACATTCTTGATGCTGCTGAAAGGTTTTGATTGGAGAGATACAACAGCATGTTTCCCTGGTAGTCACAGGTTTGTAGAAAAATTCCTTTCAGAGCAATTCTGCTAAAGGTAGAAAGAAATGCCAAACTAATGAAAGCATGTGTTTTGAATATTTAAGGTTAACGAGGTCTTTGAATGATCAAAGCTGCAAATGAGTCAATCAGAAGAGGAGCAGGAGGAAAGAAGCCCTGAAAGTATCAAGCACCCCTGATAACTATATGACCAGATATATGGATTTCTCAAATGAGCCCAGAGTTTGAGCAGTGCCAGGATTATTTTGACAGCCATGCAGAAATGGGAAGTGTGATAATTCAGCTTGTGGTCTTTTGCCTAGGAGTTTGAAACATGACCTTTATGTCCTGTTTTACTGGCTGATTCGGCTGCCTTGGAAATGAATAACTGGCCAGGTAAATGTGGATATTGAATCCAATTGGACTTAAGTAGAGAGGGAGGTGAGCAGTGACACATAAGAGATAAAGATAAAAGATCCACATAAGGATCTTTTTGAACTGACTTTCCAGAATATACATCATGGGGGCGCTTTTTGGAGCAAAATGAACCTCATGGTTGTTTTCTGCATTCAGGAGGCTTCTTCAGAGAAGGAGAAGCAGTAGTTGCTGTGGTGAGGAAGGAACATAAAGGCAGGTTGAAAAACGTGTATGTGTGGTTGAAAGGGCCAAATGCAGCACCTCTGCTCTTCCTTCTGGCCGTCCCAGGAGTAACAAGAGTAGCAAGCAGCTCCAGGCCAGTTTTCTAGGAGTGCTAGACAGAATCTGCTACATAGCATTTCTAGTACGATTATAAACTAACACTCCTTTTGGAAGAATCTGATCTTTCACCAGTGAATTCGAGATTGCATTGCCTGCAATCAATAGCTTTTTTTATGCAATAGATTTGTATTAATTTTCTTAGTAGAAATGGGTGTTTTGCTCTTTGTATAGTTACAGGATATATCCAAGGCAGCGATTCTTTTGATCATGAGTTTCTGGCATTTAAGGTGTACCAAGCAGTCTAATGGGCAAGTGGGAAAAGCACTAGAGAGATCTTTCAATCCCAAGGAAACCAGCTTAATCATGGTAAATGATTATTTGAAGAAGTCTGCCAAGGTAAAGGCACTTCTAGCTTACCTATTACTGATAGTAAATAGAACTTATTTATATAGCAGGGTTTTTTATGTCCATCTCTTCTACATAGAAACTACTGGATCATAAAACAATGGAAACTAGAATAAACATTTAATTTTTCTTGATGTCTGTGATATTTAGAACAGATAGAATAAGGTGAAAAGAACAAAAAGAGATGAAGAAGTGCATTTTTCTTAAATTCTCTCTGTTTATATCTATCTGGGCTTTTATCAGTAAAGTGCATTAGTATGAATAACAATTTACTTAGCCATATTTTTAGAGACTTCATGACAAGTTGGCTACTGATGATGGAAATAGAGGCTAGCAGATGCCTATCCCAACTCTACAATAACATTTGTTAAATCTGTCTTTCTTTTTGCTCTGTTAAATAGAGCTAGTAATCTGAATATCTTTTCTCTTCAATGAAGAGTGATAACTACTATAATTATTAATGCAACGCCAGTCACTTAAACATGTGGTATTTAGTATGAGTAATAGTCTTTCTTTTAAAACAATTTTTACTCCCACGGTCATAATTTCATTACTTACTTCATGTCATGTTATTATTAAATGGAGTATACCTAAATGCTCTTCAGAAAAGATATTGCTGACACTTTCAAATTAGTTTTAGGTCTAATTAAACTTCCACCGTATCAGATCAGGTATTTGGGGTTTTCTAAATTATCTTCTTTTTTTAATAGCAGATGAAATTCCAGTGGAACAGAGAGAGAGAGAAAGGAAAGTTGCTGTGACATGATATATTTGATCAACCATGCCAGAGTCTTTTCCCCATGTGGTGGAAATGTTAAATGCAAAGTGCCAAGTGTGTCAAGGCACAACAGAAAATTAAAACTGTCACATTTGAATGTCAGTTGGGATGCCACAGAGCTTTATGAGGCAAAGTAAGACTACTGGACGTGTTAAAGCTGATGGGATTGTTGGAATGGGTGAAAGTCTCGGAGAATCCCTTTTTGTAAATTAATGTTATTAATCACTGTCTTCAAGCCTAGAGCCTGTTAGGTTTCCATTAGCAGACAAAAATAGTGAGGTTAGGCCCAAGCACAAGGAGTTCTGAATGCCCTCTGTTGATACAGAGGCAAATGGTCTGGTCTTCCCAATGTCACAGAATGATAGAATGTTTTGTGTTGGGATGGATCTTAATCTAGTAGCAGTGCTCCTGCCATGGACATGGACAGGGACAACTTTTACTAGACCAGGTTGCTCAGAGCTCCATCCAGCTGAAACACTTGCAAGGATGAGGCATTCACAACTTCTCTGGGCAACTTTATCTGGGGCCTCACCACTCTCACAGTCAAGAATTGTTACCTGATTTCCAGCCTACACCCCTCTTTCTGTTTAAAATCATTGCACCTTGTCCTGACACTCCTTGCTCTTGTAGATAATCTCACTCCATCTGTCCTGTGGGCTCCCTTCAGGTACTGGAAGGCTGCATTTAGGTTACTTTCAAGTCTTTGCTTTTTAGGCTGAACAAACCCAATTCTCTTAGCCTTTCCTAATAGGAGAGGTGCTCCATCCCAAGTGCATCATCTACATCTTGGTCTTGTTGAACTGCATGAGATTCCCCTTGGCCCATTTTAAAAATTATTTTTAGGCCTGTGAAACATGTCAAAAGAGTACTACCTCCAGTGAAATTGCAGGAGGGATCACATTATAATTCACATGTTTCATATGCTTGTGTTCTGAATGCAGAATGAGTTTCTGATTTGTGGTTGTTGTATTTTTTTTTGTCTGGATCAGATGTAAATATTTGGGATAGATTGGAATTTTTCAGCACTGAAGTGTTTGAGAATGAAATATTTGGGAAGGGAAATTGTGGATCTATTGCATCCACTGTTCTGGAGTTAAGAGGAATAACACCTGATTGTCTTTATTCTACATTCAATAAATAAAACTGCTGTCACATGTGACTTCTTTTATTCCAAAGGAAAATTAAATTATATTCTGGATTCTTTTTGCTGATGTTCTCCATGGCTCAAAGTTGTGGTTTTCAAAGGAGAAAACCCAGAAATTGTGCCAAGTTGTATTGAATGCCAATAATGTTTCATCTTATTAAACTGCTCTGTGATTTTTGCTTGACAGAGGTCAATAGTCATTTATCATTCATCTTGTAAATTGCTGTAAACTGGGTCTAATGGATAGTTGTTAGTTTAGTGGAGAAACTCTTTGTGTACACAACAATAGAAACTGTCTATTTGCTGAATGCATCAGAAAGTTCTTATGACTATTTATTAATTTA
Source organism: Parus major (assembly GCF_001522545.3). Lineage (NCBI taxonomy): Eukaryota > Metazoa > Chordata > Aves > Passeriformes > Paridae > Parus > Parus major. The sequence goes on along the minus strand of NC_031773.1, from coordinate 35,494,121 downwards.
TTTCAGGATTTTTTCCCCTCAGTATCATTATCCTTTATTAAGTAGGAAAAAAATCTCAGTTTTGTATGCAAGAATTCCAAGGCAAAACTTTTGATAGACATTCATATTCTTAGGTTTTTGCTTGTAGGTCAGATGTTGAAAAATATTTATTCTTTTGACTATTCAGTGAAAAATCGGCTTGGGAGAATATTTTAATTTTGTGAAGAGTGATGAAATTATTATTTTAGATATGGTTATTTTAAATATATAATTTAAAAATCATTATTTTAAATATAAAATTGGTTGCTTAGTAATGTTTGGGTATATTGAAGAATGAGGACTTCACAGCCTCTCTGGGCAACTTGTGCCTGTGCTTGACCATCCTTGCAGTAAAATGCTTTTTTTTTTGCATTGAACATAATTTCCTATATTCCAATTTGTGCCAGTTCCTTTTGTCCTGTCTCTGGGCACATATGAAAAGAGTCAGGCTTTTGACATTGTTAATTTTCACTGATGCATGGCTGTTCTGGGACTGCCCTAAACTTGGCTTGAATCATTGCGATTACCTGCATCAAACCTGTTGTATGGAGAGGCTTAAAGCACTAAGATAAAGATCTAGTTTTTTTTCTAAGACGATATGGGAAATTAGTATTCTTAATGTTCCATTTGGTGTGATTTTTCAGTGTTTAAAATAAATTACCACTCATTTAATTAAAAATAAACAAACACTGGCTCTATTGGAAGAAAGATTAATTCCTGTTTCAGAGGAAGCAGCACCTTCTTACTGTACAAGCAGCTGGTTATAGTTATCAGCTGATGGGATAGTGGGGTATTTTATTTCCAGCAAGGAAGAAATACAGCATGGAAGAGAAAAAGTCGAGATGTTTACTTCACAACATGGGGAAGAATATTATTAATCTTGCCTGCCATACCAAAGGGTGAGAACATTTTTCTCTGTTAAATCCTGTATAGCCTTCATGAGTTTATAATTGCCTACTCTGAGCAACGCATGTGAAATCTCCTGTTTTACAGCATTTCAATAAATCTGCTTGAACTATGAGCACAGCACACTAGCAACAGAAACTAACTCTTGGATTAATAAGAAATGTTTTTTGTTTACAGTTTCTTCAGTGCTGAGCTATTTCCCTGTTATATCAAAAATTTTAGCAATTTAAAGCAGACTAGACTCAGAGACTGCAAGTGTTTGTTTCCAAAGCTCAGGCCTCTTGATCTCTTGTATTTGGGGTCATCTGTGATCTTCTGAAAAATTGTATTGTCTTGACAAATTTTTGTGTGGCATTATTACTCTTATTATTAGCACTACTCTCTACTCTCTCTTTGTTCCTAAGATACTACAACAGTTCTTCAAACTCATTTAGCTATCACAGTGCTTCTTGTGTCCTCAAACAATTTAGGATATGTCAGTGCTTCATTTATAAGTCATGTTTTTCAGGACGTCACTGCATTCTTTCTGCTCAGAAATATCGTGGACAAGGTGTATTAATAACAAGATTTGGTTTTAATTGATTTGTTCTAACAGAAAGCTCTTGATGACTTTGGCTTGGGTTCAAAGCTTGTGTGAATCCTGTGGATTGCTGTGTTGCCTCACCCCAGCACGCTGCCCCAGCCTTCCATACATTGTCTTTCCTCTGGAAGGCTTTGCATTATGGTGGAAGAATTAAACGCTGCTGTGAGGGCTTTTCTCCTCTAAGTGCTTAGGTTAAGAGAAACAGCTTCGGTTTCATTCCAGCTAAATGTCAAATTTGAGGCCAGTTCAGTGGAAAACAAACAGTTCTGTTATTAAGACATTTAAACACATGGTTTGCTGATTTAACTAGTTCATGTTCTTTGCTAAAAGAAAAATATTTATTTGTGGAATCCTCCTGCATCTCCAACAACATTATGAATAAAATTTATGTACTCTCTTTTCAGATAAGTAGAAATCATGGCTTGGTAATTACTTAAAGAGGAAGTAGCAGAATTAGGTAGAAATACCATGGTCTGCTTGTTTTAAGCCTGCAGATTTGTGTAGGGGCATGAGCCTTCATGTAAATAATTTTTTGGTGCTCTAGTTGGACATATGTGCTTTGAGATGATTCTTCCCTAAAAAGAACATATACACTCAGACTGTCTGAGAGTTAAGGCAACAGGACATTGCAGCTGTTGTACCGTAAGAAGTCTGCAGGCTTTGTGAAGGATAATTACAGTTCTTTTGGGAAATAAAAATCCCCTCTCTTCGGCAGCTGCAGAGTATATGATTAGGTATCATGAAGCATTGCCTTGGATTATAACCAGTCTGATTGCTGAGCCTGAAAATCTGGTCCTTTAAACTGCCTGCTGTGTGATTATAACTCTGTGTCAGGATTTGGGATTACAGGAAATAGCTACAAAGAGCAGAGGTACCAGAAGTATGTTGAAAACAGCCCTTACACTTCAACACAGTCCCTTGTGGCAGGCCAGGACTCTACATGCATGTGTGAAAATGCTGAGAGGAGAGTGAAAACTTTCTGTTGGTAAGGAAGTCAGCAAAAGCAGGCATTCCTTGAATATCTGCTCATCTGGGGGTAGCTGGGGATCTTTCATGAAGAGTACATCCATGGGTACCGGTGCTTAAAAATGAGAAATGCTCAGATGACAGGAAAAACTATATATCCTTATCTTTCTTTTTGATCACTGTTTTTATGCACTACGGCTTTTTTTGTGGAATCTAGTGGCAAAATCAGTGTTGTTTTAGGCTGGCTTAGGCTTTGCTGAAGCTAGGAGAACTCATTCCATCCAACAACAAAAATAAATTATTGAAGGTAGAACTTGGTAAATTTATGGATGCACTTGGGTGATGAAGTTGCTAGAAATTGAACAAACTAGTCTGAGTCCTTGGGTGTCCAGCTTGATGATATCCCCAAAAGAGATATGATTGGTATTGACTGTTTATTTCTATCCTTTGTGTTTGAGTCACTTCCCACAGCTTACTGGAGTTGTCCCTAGGCCTTCTGTTGTATATCTCGTCTTCTTTTTTTCCCTTTTTCTATTTTCTTTCTTTCTTTTTTTTTTAATATTTCTTTTTTTCATTTTTCATTTTTCTTTTTTCTTTTTCTCTTTTTTCTGTTTTTTTTTTTCCATTTTTTTTCCATTTTTTTTCTTTTTCTTTTTTCTTTTTTTTACTTTTTCTTTTTCTAGGAGTTTTCTTTTTTGTTTGTGTTTTCTTGGGGTTTTTTTTCTATTTTCTTTTTATCCTTTTTTTTTTTTTTCTTTTTTAAAGCATACAAAAATGTCAGAAAGAAGGTAGATAGGGAAAAGTGGTGGTATCTGTTGATGCTATGAGAAGTACCAGTANTTAATCTTTCTTTTTTTCATTTTTCATTTTTCTTTTTTCTTTTTCTCTTTTTTCTGGTTTTTTTTCCATTTTTTTCCATTTTTTTTCTTTTTCTTTTTTCTTTTTTTCACTTTTTCTTTTTCCAGGAGTTTTCTTTTTTGTTTGTGTTTTCTTGGTTTTTTTTTTCTATTTTCTTTTTATCCTTTTTTTTTTCTTTTTTAAAGCATACAAAAATGTCAGAAAGAAGGTAGATAGGGAAAAGTGGTGGTATCTGTTGATGCTATGAGAAGTACCAGTATGTCACTGATCACTGAGAATTTTGTCATGTTCACATGCTCTGACATGTCAGCATTGTTAAAAGTGGGGGAGCATTCTCACCCAGGCATTAAAGTCAAGCGTGGGTGGGTTGGTTGGTAGGTTTGTTATCACCTTAACCCCATTGTAGAATGGGGTCTGGGTCACTTTGATTTTTAGGTCTCTTCTAGAACAGAACTGTGAGTTTTTTTTGTTTGGAAGGGGTTTGTTTTGTTTTAAATGGTATTGTAAAATGTTTGTTAGCAGCAACACGGGGTCACATCTTAAAAAAAGCAAAATAAAAGAGATACCTATTGTTTACTTGCCTGCAATAGTAACACTTGGCTACTTGACCTGTGGGCTTAGGAGTGATGGTGGTGGCAACATGTTCTGTTCCTGTGAATGGAGATGGAGCGAGTCTGGTACTTTGTCTCCTGAGTACTTGATTTTTATGATCTCATTAATATTTTAGACATCTTTTTTTGTGAGTGGTGAACATCATACAGAACATTGCTTTGTGCAAAACTTTATTTTTGGAAAAATACAAATAGAAAAATATCTCATTCTTTTCAGTTCTAAAAGGCCTCAACTTTCATGTGTAGGAAATACCTACAAAGGTGATACAAGATACTTTGTTCATCAGTGTGGCGTATTTGTTTTTTTCACTTTTTATATCAATGTATTTATCGGGCAGCAATTTGAAGATGAAGTATTTTTCTTACATTTTGCACTTAAAAACCCCAAAATTTAAAATGAACAGGCATATGCTTCAACTTTTGTTCCTGTAGCTACAGTCCAGTCACTCATGAAATGTATCCTTAAAAATACGCTTTTAGTCCTGAGTGGATCTCTCTCAAAGAAGATAAATCTCTATAAATTAAAATTTTTAATGCTTTTAAGCATTTGCTAATTTACTTTGTGTTGATGTAGTCCACAAATATTGTACCTTTTCATTCAGTAGGTCTTTTAGTCAAACATATTAACAAATTTCCATGTTTAATGAGTTATTTTAAACTTATGTTGCCATTACATAGGCTGCAGCTGTTAAAAGAGTTGACTAATGGTTGCTCTTTTATGTATATCAGTGAAAGAATTATTTACCTAAATGGTATTGATCACCTGTCTGTGAGCTATGGGAGTGTTTATTATAGAAACACATTTTCTTTTGTTTAAAGAAATAAAACACTGCTTCAAAACCTTCTGAATGGAGGCTGTGTCCAGGCTGTGTTTGGAAACAAAGCTGCTGCCTTCAGAAGGTTTGCAATATGCCACAATACCATCTAACTCCTGACTATAGAACTCTTGGAATCTCTCTCACTTTTTGGGGTGTGGGAGGCAGCATCACAGTGGCTCTTGGGCTGAAAAAGAAGTGTGCTGTGTGAATTTGCAAGGGCTGTACATGCTGATGCCTTGGGAAAGGTCTTCTCAAGGCTGGTCCTTCACTGGCATCTGAGGGGGAGCCAGGCCTTCCTGGGACTTTCCCTGGGGCCAGAGATCATTCTGGACATTGATAGGATGACCAGTTTATTTGAAGTATTTATCATGGGCCTTCATGTATGGCTAGATAATAGATAGTAATGGGAGAAGTGCAGATTTCTCCTGCATTCCTCATCCAATTGAAATTCTCATCAGAATTAGAATGAAGATATTTAATTCTGTAAGTTTTTCAAACTAAAGGGTTGCTAAAATTTTCTTCCCAGCTTACATTTCCTAATATGGTTATTATTTTTTGCTTTACAGTGTGTATTCTCCTCTAAAGAAATGCTTTAATTAGTTGCATTTTGCCCTGCTGTCTGACATAGATTCTGATGCTTTTAGCAGTGTTTCTGCCTGAATTGGAAAGAGAGAGGAAGTTCACCAGCCTTCTTTGTCTGTTTTCCATGTGATATAATGCCTTTTGTGACAGGCATTGGCAAAGAACCGAGGTGCAGAAAACTGTGAAATACATGAAAGTCCTAAAGCCATCATCTAAGTGTGTGAAGCTCACACAGCATATCATCCTACTACATATTTAACAGTTTTTCCTGAGTAGTAGGCAGCTAGCTTTGGAAAGTTCATGAATATTTAATTCCATGAGATGAAAAGTAACTATGTATCAGACATATAAGACTTTTTGCTGGGTGTTGTTGTTTACTGCTTTTATTTGTGTGTACTTTGCTTTCATATGGATGAATCAGCATTTAATCTCCCAAAAACCTTCTAAAATTATTCCCATCAACTCAGTAGTACTCGTTGCTGAGGCAGACCTCATCAGGTGGGGTTTCCCGTTGTGAAGGGAAGAGATGTGAGCTAAGATTCAGAGCATGACTGTTTTTTTAGTCTTGGGGCAGTTTGTGACAAAGGGAGTTCTGAAACTATAATACCGAATTTCAATATTTAAATACAGTTTGAACCTTTTTTCCTGCTGGGAACTGTAACATTCAGTAACCTTCTTGAATTGAGAGGAGAAACAGAAACCTGGGATGTTGGCAAATGTTTTTTTGACAGCAACTGGCTGGAGAGAAGTGAGCTGTCCTATATGAGTTGTTTGTCCTAGTTTTGGTGTTCAGGCTGTTGGAGTTCTGCTAGAACACAGATCGAAGAGAAACATGATTTACAGGTAGAAATAATGTCTTTTGTGAACCAGAAGGCATAGGGGGAAGATATAGGAAAGACTTTGGCTGTGTAAGCCCTTGTCAGATGAGAAACAGTAAAAGCAGAGATAATAGGTTGATAACAATTGCTATGAATTTAATTATGTAGATCATCTAGGCAGGTCAGAGAAAAGAATTCTTCCTACCTGTGGTGTAGAGTGCTGCTGTGATGGATCATATTGTTTGATCTGGAGGAGGAAAGCCTTAGGCTGGAAAAATTTGCTGACATACAGATTTTCTTTCAAGTCTATAGGTATGTTAGGGGGAATGCATGATGATTTTTCTCTGGGAAATTACTTCGTCACTATGCTAGAATTTATTTTACTGCTTGTTGAGAGACATCCATTCAAATTACTGTAATGCAGTTCTGAAATACTGTGGTTTGTTTTTTTTTTTTTCTTCCAAATGACTATTGATTCATTGATTCTTTTGCACCATGCCCTCATTTCTTTAAAAAAAGTTTTCTTTCTTCCCTCTGTTCCTCCCTCCCTCCCTCCTCCCCCCATCAATCTGCTTAGCTTATATCTCTCTCTCATTTCTCTTTGTTAACCAGAGTTCTCATTTCTGTGGCAAGATATCAGGGAAGGTAACTGAACATGCCTGTAAAAGTTCCCCAGATGTCAAGTCACATGCATGGTATCTAGAATGGAATGATTGCTCAGAAATAATAAAGAAATTATCTATATTCACTCTTGTTGGAGGCAGAGAAAAGGAAACCCTTCAGCCACTGCCAACATTTATTTAGTACAGATGCTGAATCCAGGCAATTGATCTGCAGCTGTAATTCTGTGGTGACCATGAAATCCTCTGTAAGGGGCACTAACAACACAGTCTTTTAAAGAAAATGGAAGAGCTAGTAGCTGGTATCAAATTGCAAAGTGATCCCTTGGAGCAGAGCGCATGCAGTAGGACAGCCAAGAGCACCTCTGCAATTCACGGCTGTTGAAGGTGTCAGAAGTCAATGGATGAGACTTATGAGGTGGTTTATACCACCTGAAGATTTGTCATCAGTTGGTGTTCTCCTTCTGTAAGTCTTAAAACGTACAGTAGTATTCTAAGTGTGTTACCCCTTAAAAGGAGTAAGCCAAAACACGCAGAAAGTATGTGCAATATCCATAGCTCCTCATTTGAAATGGAGGATTTGAATCACTGTTCAGTGCATGCTTAAGATCAGTTCAGGATAGTTTGTGCCTGTGCCTTGTGTGTAATAAAATATGGTTTTTTACACAGAGAGCAGTTGGAGGAGAGAAGAGAAGGTTTTGTTGAAGAGGGACTGTGTTGTTGAGCTGTATTTGGAGCAGGACACTCACTGAACCTACTGTGTCTCTTCCAGTTTGCATAGTCTAAAAAGAAGGCTGTACTAATGGGCCTGCACTGCCTCCCTTGATGGGATCTTTGCAGATCTATCAGGAAAGATGAGCATTGCAATTAGAAAGACACAAAGTGACTGCATTTTCCCATTTGCACTTGTGCTTTTTCTGGCTCTTTTTTCCCCTCTGTGTGTGTGCCTACCTTTCATGCAAGGGTGGTTATGAGGATTAAATGCTCTGTCATAGTATTGCAAGCTAGGCAGGAACTCCTTGAATCCTTCTGCAGTTTTTCAAATCCTGATTGCTTTTCTTTTTGCACATAAGCTTGAATCTTCGCAAATCTTCAAAGCCTTTAGGCTTTTTCCTCAGGATATGTTTATACCAGCAGAGTATAAACTGAGTACCACTGAGTATTACTCAGTGCCCCCAATCAACACTGTCTCTGAAGGTAAGACAGATGGAATTTGTTTGCTTATGAATTATGCAAACTTATAGCTTATAAAGTTCCTGCATTTCAAAGTTCCTGCATTAATGGGCAAGTGAGCCAATGTCTTATGTGGGTGAGATGGGTACTACACATAAATGGACTACAGTTTGATAACTCTGCTTTCAAGTACACCTGTTCTTCATTGTGGCTCTCAGGTGGAAAACCTGCCATCTAGAATCAGACTAGGTTTGGAACAAACAAACAAACAAACAAAAAACAATACCAGAAAGGCCATAAATTTAGGTCAAAACAGTTTTTTCTCAGCTGAAAGAAAGCACATTTTCATGGAACTTGATAACAGAAACAAGTGCTTGTTGAGAAATATAATTAGAAAGCAGAGTTTCATATTGCCTGCTAATGGATGATTAAAGAAGAAAATTAGAGAAATATGTGAAGTGTATTGTCACCAATTTAAATTTTGCAGATTGTATTGAGTCAGAACCCATTTCAGCTTGAAATGGCAGTGGAAATTTCATTTTTTTAATGCTCTGAGAGACAGAATATGAAGCTCCAATGGCTTTTTTTGATTTAAAGGGAATGAACTGGAAAAGATAGGAGGCAGGAGATGACAGGTGTGTTATTTGGCTGTCACCTAACTTTATTTACTTTACATACAGACAGGAGATGTGCATCTTTTTTTGTAGCTGGACAAAGTTTGATGCAAGATTCTTTAAAAAATCGTCTTCAGTTTTGGTTTTGAAAGACACTGCACCAACCCAATTTCAAAGTAGTAACCCCAAAGTACAAGGAACTATTTAAAGAGTCTCTGGTAATGTAGTAAAAGGCAATAATTAAGATGGCAGAATGAATCTGTTAAATTACTGTGATTTTTCTTGTAAACATGAAGAGTTAACAGCCATGAGAACTTAATGAAAAGAACCAGTACGTAAAGAAAAACGGGAATAGTAGCTATTAGCAAATTAATGTTTAATGGTTAGTTTTATAGATCCTCTTCTTCATGGTGCAGGAGAGTCAGAAACTGAAAAGATGAGATAAGGTAAGCTTTTATATACACTAGTGCCAGTTCATTGACCTTGTATGATTGCAGAGCTGTAGCAAATGCTGAAATGTGGCTGTTGGGAGGGAGCCTGAATGATAAACCATTTCCTCCACTGCTAAGGGCAAAGGCAGATGCCCTTTGCTGCAGGCATCAAAGACAATGTTAACAGTTACCTGTGTATTACCGCCAGGATAGAGGTTATTATGTCTGAAGAATAATAGTTGAAAGGAAGAATAATTTATCTATTTGTCATCCACATCTTACAAAATGCTTTAGGAAGGTATTTAGAGCTAAGATAAAAAGCTTTGCTTTGAAATGAAATGAAGATACTTACACAGGTTTTTTTTTTTGTTTTTTGTTTTTTTTTTTTTATGGGACTGATAAGCCATAGGAGAGGACAAGTAACAGGCAGCTTGTAAAACTGAGCCACTCTGGTAGCTCCCAAAATAGTCAAGGATATATTGTTCCTAGTTCTCCAGTCACTACTTTTTGGTGATTACTATTTCCTGTTGCTATTTTTATGGCAGAGAGAGTGATTTTAGGCGTTGATTTTGGGGATTTGAAATATTTCCCCCTCTTCAAAAGGGGAGTATTTTACTGCTGATACTGCAGGATGCATAAATGATGAGCACTGATGACAGCTGCTCACTCACATTTGTCATCATTATGTAAACTGCCATCTGCCAGAAATGGGCACTGTCCGAATAAAAAGCAGAAGAGCTCAGCTGAATATCAACCACTAGGCTGGGCTGACTTCTGCTGAGCTTGAAAGATCATCTGGTCATAGATGCAGCTTCTTCTTTCTGTGAATGGCTTTCAGACAAAATTGGTGCACCTTGTTTGGGCCATTTGCATGCCTTGCTTCTGGTGCTGTGCTCCCAAATGAACATTCAGCAGTGAAGAACAAAGCTGATGATCTAAATTGTTTCCAACATTGTCACTGACCAGGGTGGCCTTTATACCATGTTCACTGTGTACGTCAGTGCTATATTTGGGAGAAATGCTGGATGACCTGGTTATTGCTTTTCCCACAATACAGCTCTGAAACTCTGCAAATAAGTAATGAGAGCATCCTATGGCCAGAATAGAAGGAAAAGTAGTGACTAATCTGAAACAGGACAATAGAACTGTCTTTTGATTTGCAATATAGCGTAGCTTGGAAACAAGATAGAGCAATTTTTGTCCAGTTAGTAAGAGATTATGCATGAGAAAACTCCAGTTAAATATATTTTTAAAAATCCCAATGACAATTACAATTTGTTATAGGATCTGCACAAGTCAGCAGCTGTGATGCCCATCTACAAGAATGTCTGGAAGGATGATCTGTGGAATGACAGGCCTCTCAGCCTGACCTCAGTGTCCTGGAGCAGGTCATCTTGAATGCCATCAAACAGCATGTGCAGGACAAACGGGGGTGTCCAGCCAGCATGGGTGAATGACAGGCAGGTCCTGCTTGGCCAACCTGATCTCCTTCCATGACAAAGTGACCACTGAATGGATGAGGGGCAGGTTGTGGATGTTGTCAATTTGGACTTCACTAAAGGCTTTGACAGCATTTCCCACAGTGTTCTCCTGGAGAAACTGGCTGCTCATGGCTTGGACAGGTGCACAGTTTGCTGGGTAAAAACTGTCTGGATGGCCAGGGAGTGGTGGTGAATGGAGATAAATCCAGCTGGTAACCAGTCACTTGTGGAGTTTCCCAGGCCTCAGTGTTGGGGCCAGACCTGTTTAATACCTTTACTAATGATCTGAATGAGGGGATGGATCAAGTGCACCCTCAGTCACTTTGCAGATGACAGCAGGTTGGGTGGGAGTGTTGATCTGCTGCAGGGTAGGTTTTGCAGATGGGTCAAGGCCAGTTGCATGAGGCTTGAGCAGGGGAAGTGTGAGAAGTGTCAAGTCTTGCTCTTGGGTCACAAGAACCCCATGCAGCAAAGAGGCCTGGGGCAAAGTGACTGGAAACCATCCTGGTGGAAAAGGACTTGGGGGTGTTGGTCAACAGCAGCTGAACATGAGCCGGTGTGTGCCCAGGTAAGCAAGAAGTTCCATGGTATTGGGCCCTGTGTTAGAATTAGTGTGGCCAGCAGGGTCATAGCAGTGGTTGTCCCCTTGTACTTGGCAGTGTTGAATCTACACCTTGAGCCTGTGTCTAGTTTTGGGCTGCTCACTGTGAGAAAGACACTGAGCTGCTGGAGAAAATCCAGAGAAGGGCAGCAGAGCTGGGGAAGGGTCTGGAGCGCAGGTCTGATGAGGAAAACTGGGAAAGCTGAGGCCTGCAGAAAAGAATGTTCAGGAGAGATCTTATTGCCCTCTGCAGCTACCTGAAAGGAGGTTGTAGCCAGGTGGAAGTCAGTCTCTCCTCTAGGCAACCAATGATAGAACGAGAGGAAATGGCCTCAGGTTGTGCCAGGGGAGATTTAGGTTGGATGTTAGGAGAAATTCTTTACCAGAAGGGTTGTTAAGCATTGGAAACAGCAGCCTGAGGAAGTGGTTGAGTCACCATCCCTGGAGGCATTTAAAACAGGTGTAGAAGTGGCATTTAAGGACGTGGTTTAGTGGTGAACTCCAGTGTTAGGCTAATGGTTGGACTCAGGGATCTTAGAGATCTTTTCCAACCTAAATGGTTCTATGATTCTAACCTCTGTGCTGTAGAAGTGCTTTTTTGCAAGTTTATATCCTTATTTTTAAGTTGCAGCTATGTTAGAAGTAATCTAAACCCAGCAGGGTAATATTCTACATTGGCCATTATACAGTAATACTGGATGATCAACAGCTGAGACATTTCCTGCAGCAAGAGGATTTTGTTTTGTTCACAAGCATTAGGTTGCTGTAATATTCAAAATTTTCAGTCAAAATTACTGATTGACTGTGAGTCTTGATTAAAAAATAATATTGAAACTTCAATTTTCCTCACGTCCTGTGAGTAAGAGTCATCAGAGACCAATGATGCCTGCCTCAACATGCTGCAGCACAGTGCTTAAACAGGGCAGGAGACAAGCAAGGGCTGAATTTTGTGTATTTGAGAGGTTTACTGCTCTATGTTGACAGTAACACAATAAAAATCCTTCTCTTCATAACAGGCCATTTAAAATGTGATTAGTGCATTTAGTCAAAACCTAAATATAAATAGAAAATAACCATGTGTATAAAAGTGTTTGTTGTGTGTAGATTTTCCCCAGGAGCAATAAATTAGCCAGTAAGAGGTTTTGTGATGTTTATTAGTTATTGTGCCACATTTTACTTCAGGAAAAAAAACACCTTTATTGAATTTGATGAAGCAGTAGAAGAACCTTTATTTGAACAGTTTGTGACTACGTGTCCCAGATGATGGGTGCAGGGAACAGTAAATTTAAATTTTAGTTTAACTTTGCTTCATCAGATGCTCAATGCATCAGAAATAAAAATGTTTTTCATTGCAGTTTTCACTCGATCTCCCTTATCTGAGAGAGCAGATTTTGCATTAAGGAGTTTGGAAGTACAAGGACACCAGTTCAGGGTCTGCAGAGTTGTCCCTCTGGAGCAGAGCTATGGACCACAGTCAGGTAACACCCGGTATCAGCACACAGTACGTCCAGTCTGTACACTGTGAACAGTTCTGTACTCACTCCAGCAAGCAGCTACAGGTTTTCCCCCAAACCTGGACTCCTCCTTAACCTCCTCTCTGTTTCTAACAGTGGCACAAAGTCTTCCTTGTTCATGCTTGCATTATTTATGTTTTGCTGCAAAGCCTTTCTCCTGAAATTCTCCTGAAGAATTTCACCTTGAAAAATCTATTTTTTCCCCTCCTCTTCTGGCTTTGCTAGGAGGCAGAAAGCTACAAGTCAGCTATGTTTTCTTTTTCTGTATTTAATGCAAACCTCTTATACTGCTTTCCAAACTCAAGAAGTCAGCTTCAGGCACCAAGACCACCTGCATTCTTCTGTTGGTGACTTGACTTTAATACTAATTATATCCACACCATCTTATTGGGTGTGATACATTTTTCAGTCGTCTGTGGCAGTCTATACTGTAATGCCTAAGCTTTGAAGTCTCTTTAGGCATGTTAGCTTGGGGCTTAAGTTCATGCTCAGCCTCAAATTCTGAATTGTCTTTGTTTATTCAGTTTGTTTCAAGGGAAGTAGCCCTTTAATCTTTACATGAGGAAAGAGCCAAACTTCTAGTGGTTTTCCCTGGTTGTTACTGGTTGAAGGAGGACCTTCAACCAAAACATAGGCTGGATGATTCAGACTTAAATCTTCCTAAAGCGAGCAGAGTATTTCTAGCCTGTTCAGAGCCGTTTTCGCTTGCTGTTTGCAAGGGATTTCGGATAAAAAGGTGGATGAAACATCCAAAATAGATGTGTGAACCATTCTGCTAATGTAGGTAGCTGTCCTAATGTGCCAGATACAGAAGTACCTTCATTCCAAGCAATTTTGTGACATTCATAGTTAGGAAAAAAATTACATTTCCAGTACTTTTATAGTGTTTAAAATAAACCTGTTCCAACACTACAGTAGAACAACTTCTTTTGTGTTGAGTTTGTTTTCTTCTTATTCTTTTCCATCTTAATTGTCACCTGAGAAATGATTCATAGGATTTGTTAAACCTTTTTGAAACATGGCACATTTAATCTGATTCTAAGAAATTTTTAATTTTGCATTTGCTGTTGAGATAAAATAAGCAAGGGAAAAAATGGAAAACTGCTTTGCAGAAATTAACCTTATTACAGCTTTGAGGAAATGACACTGTAATTAAAGCTGAGACAGATATTTTATTCAAATCCCTTCTCTTCAGCTGTGCATAGCATGTTGAAAATAATGTTGTGATAATTTATCATGTTGATGCTCTTCAATGGACAGTTTGTGGAGAGAACTTGTACTTAATTCTGAGACAGAAAATATAATATTTCTGTGTATATTTAGACTTGGGTGAACTTTTGTAGGAAGTACCTTGGAAGGTGGCTTTAACTTCCTGTTTTGTCCCCAACTTCATATGTACTGTTTCCATGGATGTTCCTAGAGAGTGGAATTCTATTGTCCCTCAAGTGCCATAAAATCGGAGTTTGGGTTATGACATTAGTACACAGGATATTTTCTAATGATGAATGATTTGCTTTTGCCAGAGTAAAAGTGGAAAGGAAGCAAACAAAGGAAAAAAAAACCACCCCAAGACAGAAACTGTTGACTCGTTCTTGCATTTCACCTGTTACTATGCCATGTGGAAACTTTCCATTTGGGATTTTGGGGGAAAAAGAATAAAAAAAAAATAAAAATATGAGTAGGTACTAGCATGCTTGCTCTCATTTGCTCCCATCTCAGCCATATTTACTATTGAGCTGAAAAAGCCATGAGTGCTTTTGTTTACTTGGAAAGAAGAGTTGCTCTCTTCTGTTTTTCTTTTACTGTCGTTTCCATTCCAGTAAGTCAATTAGATGTCAGTTCTCATTTTCACAGCTTTTCTATCCCTCTTTTAAAACCAGTAATATATATTTTTCCATTTAGGAAGGAAAAAAATATATAGAATAGATAGACAAAATATTGAAGAATTTATGACTGACTCACACATGTTTGATAAGAAGCTCTTCCCCTTGATCTGGTCTACAATGCCTCATGTTCTTTTTTCAGTATTTTCTTATTGCAGATTTTTTTAATGCCTTCATTTCATTTTACAGCAAAAACTATAGATTTTCAGAGTACAAAGAATGATTTCAGTTTCTTTGAACACAATGAGAACCAAAACAACTCATAGCTGTAGCCTGCAGTTAGGTTGTCTGTAATTTTTTCATTGCAATTCCATTTTTTTCAGTTGCTTATATTTTTATCAAAAAATCTACTCGTGCTTCAGCTTTAATTATCTTTTGTGAGAGTATTTTCACAGGTGCTTTTTGAGGAGAGCCTCTCCAGTACAGATGCTGAGCTGGAGGGGAAGACCTGACCAGCAACTCTTAATAAGATCAGATTAGTAAAAGGGTAAGCTCCTGTCATCTTGATCTGTAAGATGAAATTTGTTGAGTTGCTGTAATAAAGTCTGTGCATAGCAACAGATAACTTATTTTCAGTTGTCACTTTTGGAGCTACACTGTGATTTCTAAGATTGTTCAGAAATAATTATTAATAATGCCATGCACCAAAAAGGTCTGTGATGCTTCAAAGGGATGCACAAGCCCCAGAGGCACGCTCAGAGTTACTGCTGAGTGCGAGTGCAGAAGAAAGTCATGAGGCTTGCGCACTTCAAAAGTCAGGGCATGCAAAAGTTGAGGCAGCCCAAGCAAATTCTCCTCCTCCCTTCTGCTTGCTCATTATAGTGCATATAATTGCTCAATCAGTTTCATTTCTTTGGAGCATCTCCTTTAGCAGTTAAGAGATTTGATGATCTAAGTATGAATGGAGTTCTTAAATTATATTTTTTGGTATTGAGGTTTTTGGCCAAATAGAAATGCAGAGTTTTTGTTTCATTACTGCTGCTTTGCCTTCACAGTCAGGTTTTTGGTTTTTTTTTTAACTGTGATCTGGTCTATTAAAGGTCTCTCCTGTGTATCAAAGCAATATGCTGCTTTCAAACATCTATGTGGTGCATAATTTACTGTTTTTTTTGGTCTGTGAATAGCATTTTTATATCCTCCTATAGCTGAAAGAAAAATCGCACATGAACAGTACCCTGTGTGCCAATATTTAATCTCATCTATGAAAAATATTTTATTTCCTTACAGAAAACAAACATATTTCTTTAAAAAATGTAAGACTAATTTGTAGAGCTAGAGTCTTAACTTCATGTGTCCAGAAAAATGACTCTTAACATGATGCAGACACATAGAAGTTTAAACCTGTCATAGTTTAAGCCCTCTCTGGAGCATATAAAGGAGGTCAAAATATGCTGATCAGTATTACAGGTTTATAGTGTAAAAACAGTAAAAACAACAGCAAAAATTATAATGATGATGATGATACTGCCCTCTACTTCTACTGCTATCGCTTTTGTGTTTTCAGTGGGAACACCCAGCGTGCTTTTATAGACAGACCCATCTTTGCCTTTAGTTTCAGTGGTGTCAGGCCACATGTAGAAGTGTTCTGGATCTGAAGACTGAGGTCTTGTCTCTAGCAAAATAAAATGAATCCATTCTTAAATGTGACCTCACAAAAACCCATGACTGCACTGTCTTTATCCCTATAGAGTCAGGCAGGGATTCAATGTAATGGCTTCAGATAAGTGCTTTTTGACATTTGCATTTCTTGCAGAGCACTTTCCATAAAGATAAAGGCAATAAATGGGTTACAAATATTACTGTAAAGGATTTTTTGTGATAAGGCAAAATAGTCTGAATAAGTTTATATTGACTGATTAGACAGAAGTGGTAGGTAAAATTTGATAGTTTTGACGTGTACTAATTGCCTCTTGATCTAGCTGTTGCTGACTTACTAGTTAGTAAAGATATACAGTCATGTCAAATCTGCAGATTCAAGCTATATTAAAACATTTGGATTTATGTTCTTAAGATATTCTATTCCCTTGCACACTGAGACAATTTGCTTCCAATCACTGCACTTCAGACTCATTTTCTAAAATCAAATAGTTGTGTTGTTTTTTACTCCTGTCTCCCTAAACAGAGAAATGCTAAAGCTGGTGGTGAACTGGGATGTTAACAGTGAAAGAGAAATAAGGCAGAACTTTTGAAAATGCTGGTATTTATATTAATGAAAAATCATTTTAGAAGGAAAAGGAAATGGCTTATAATTACAACAAAGAATTAAAATCAGGAATGATTTTTACTTGCAGCTCTAGCAGAAGATTTAAGAAGTGATTTAATATTTTTGCATGCTTTTATTTCCAGGTCTGTAAAATGGCATGATAAAGGTGTACAAGCTAATTCAAGGCTGAAAAGTTTCTAGAGGCTAGAAGTTGTGTCAGATGAAATGAAATTCCTTTCAACATGAGAATTTACCTTATTTAACTTGACTTGATTACCATGCTACTTACTTCTTTATCTAGACCATAAAGCTATTGAATGGCTCATTTTTGTAAGTTATAACTTTTATAAGTCATAAAAAATAGTGAAAAAACTGGAAATTAATGTAATTTTCATATCACACAAGAGAGACGACTTTAAAAGTCTATATTTAGTTCATTCCAACTCTGAAGGTATGTGAAATATATATCAGAGATGTGCAAAAGCAGTAATTTTCAGGCATTATCTAAAAATATAAACTATTTTAGATTTTTACATAAAGTCAAACTTAGAAATGCTGATAATTTGAACTTAAAAAGCTCATTTGGAAACCCCTGAATTAACTAACTTCCACAGATTTTTAATGGATAGTCTTTCTTTCCTGGCTATCCCACCTGTTTAATTTTGGAAATGCTTTTAGAGTTCTCCAGAGATCATTTGTTTGGGTTAATAGGGAGCTGATGTTCTTTGGAAATACTTTGGTTGAGATGATTGAAAAAAAGTGTTTGGCTTTGACATGTGGATCTGGTTTAATTTCACATTAGAGGGGATGGTGAGAAGTAAATATCCTTCAATACAGTTGTCTTCAATTAGTCATATTTTTCCACTGGAAAGCGACTTTATATTTTATAAAATAACTATCCCATTAGGATTGAGCATACCATTGTTTTTTATTTATTCTGGATTAGAACATTTATTGTCCCATGGTAAAATATTTAAGAGCCAATGTGCTAATGAAACAAACAGCTAAAAATAAGTGAATAATGAATTAATCAGATGCATGTTACTTACTAAAGTGTCTCTAAAGATTTATAGCCTTAGTGAAAAGAAAATTAAATACCGTGTGTATTTTTCTGGTGGAAAATCAGTCATCAGGAAGATACTGTCTTTGCTATGAGAGTAACCTCTCTGGGAAAAAATGCAGAGAAGAAAAATCTGAAACCAAATTAGTTCTTCATCTAGGAAAATATACTGAAAGTACCAGGATTAACCTTCTTTTAATTAAATGATAAGCTTTTATCAAGGTAGACAAGCACTGTATATTTGAAAATTTTATCCGTAATGTATTATTGTTGTTACTAATTTTGCTGTGCTAAGAAATATGGATACATAAAACTTGTGAAAGGAGAAAGTTATTTGAGATCCAGAAAGGAAACTCTTCTAACATTTCTCTTCAAGTTTGCAAGAACTCAGGGGACTTGTTTGCAAGGTATTACATAAGAGAGAGGAATGAGCAACCTTTCAAAGTGCAGGCCTTCTGAATACAAAATCAGTATAGACTTCAGAACCAAGTAATAACCAAATTCATTCCACCTTTTCCTCCTTTCCTCCTGTACTCAGCACTGGTGAGGTTCCATCTCAAGTCCTGTGTTCCGTTTTGGGCCCCTCAGCACAAGAAAGACACTGAGGTGCTGGAGCAAGTCCATAGAAGGGTGGCTGGTGAAGGATCTGGAGCACAAGTGTGATGAGGAGTGGCTGAGAAAGCTGGAGAAAAGGAGGATCAGGGGAGACCTTACAGCTCTCTGCAATTACCTGAAAGGAGGGTGTAGCCAAGGGGGAGTCGGTCTCTTCTCCAGGCAGCCAGTAATAGAACAAGAGGAAACGGCATCAAGTTGGGCCAGAGGAGGTTTAGATTGCATATTAGGAAAAATGTTTTTCAGTGAATGGCTTGTCAGGCACCAGAACAGGTGTCCCAGTGAGGTGAGTGAGTCACCATCCCTGGAGGCATTTAAAAGAGGTGTGGATGTGGCACTTGGGGAAATGGTTTGTTGGTGGACTTGGCCGTACTGGGTTAATGGTTGGACTCAATGATCTTAGGGGTGTTTTCCAACCTAAATGGTTCTATGATTCTATATTGTACCTTTATACAAAAAATGATGCCTCCCTTATGGCTGGCTGTAATTTTGAATGAGTTTTAGGTTATACGGTCTGCATTTCTTACAATGTATAGAACAGGAATGATAGGAATGAATTAGTCCAGTGAATTGGCCCAGCCTCATGGTGGTAATCAGAGTGAATGTGCCAATCTTTTTTTTTTTTTTTTTTTTTTTAAGAAAGAAGATGTGATTTTGATTATTAGATCTGTTGAGACATTAATCTCAGTCCTTCACAAGGCATCCCTACACATCTGTAGTTTTGTATATTTCCACATTGTCAGCTCTTACAGACAAAATTGATCAAGTGTATCTGGGGCTTTTCTCTAGCTCCTTGTTTTATTAATGTCTTACCTACTTCGCTTGTTAGTTCTTAGACTTTTTGCATGCAACTTCAAAACCATTTCCCAGTCCTGCCCAGATAAAAGTGCTTGCTTCAGAGATGCAAAAAGCTGTCTTACCAGAGCTAAGTTGCTCCCTGCAACTAAATCAGAATCAAGTAAAGAATCACAGTATAAGTAATAGGTTAAAGATGGTGTTATGAAGCTCTATGACTTAACAAATTACAATATTTGTTTCTGTTCTTTCTACTCTTAGAACTGTGGACATTTGTTTCATTTATGAAAAAATTAGTTGAAATAAATGATTTACTTTCCTCTTACTTACATCTAATGTACAGAAGACAGAAATTTCTTTAAAATTGAGACAAGAAAAAATTAAATTCCCCAAACTTTGGCTTTAAAAATTTTTATTTCTGTCCCATTTATTAGTGACTTTGGAAAAGAACTATAACAAGTGAACTTCAAGTTGGTTTTTCAAAATGGGAATTTGAAAAGCAGTAGTTCCTGAAAAAAAAAAAAAAAAAAAAGGATTATTTGCACATAAAAATCTTTATTTTTACAGAAAGGTCTTTGTCTGACTAGAACAGTTTTTATTAGTTAGTCATATGTGATTTCTTATATGGATTTTCTTTTGAAAGCAATTACTTAAACGGAAATAATGCAAGTTAAAAATACTTTCTAGAGACCCTGTGCTAAAAAAGGTTGTTATGAAGTGTGGGTTAAACCACGCTGATTTTATACTGTATTACATAAAATTTTAGAAGACTATCCAGGCAGAAAGATTTGAAACACCATATGCATCATCCAGTATGAATATGCATGGAAAATTAACTGAATGATAATCTAAACTCATAGGCAGTTGTCTGTAGTTACGTTTTTTGATGTATCTCTAGAGAAATTTAGAAGAGATCCATCAGGGGAAGATTTTTAGCTTTTTCATAAAGCTCTCTTCCCCCCACTATTTAAAAGCAAAAATTAAGAGGCAGATATCTGGGTGACAGCTATTGGAAATAGAATTTTTTTATGAATGGGAGTAGGATTATTCTTAGCAATTTATGTCAGGCTTGTAAAACACCTTTTGCCTGTTCTTTCAGAACTACAATAACGGATTGACACTGAGCTTGAAAGACATCTGGGCTTCCAATTATCTTCTTCCTTTTTGTTCCTAATTGGTTGAACAACATTTGGTGCTATCTCAGTAAAGAAGGTTGTTACCTATGCTGGGGAGCCAGTGATTTCACCATGTTTCTGTTAGCCTCATGGGCAAACAGGATGTGTCTGGCTTATTTGAAGTTCCAGCAGCCTGGCTTCTGAAGGGAGTTACCAGCTCTCCTGGATTCTCCAGGGTGAAGTTTATCTTCAGAAACAAACTGAATTGTTTATAGTATCTCTGAAACCCATGAGACCTTTCAGAAAGAACTTCCCTGAGAAGGTCCTCTGCTCCCTTATTTTAATTGTGCTTTCCAGAAAAAAAAAAAGAAAAAAAAAGAAAAAAGCTGACTTTTGTCTTTTAGATCTTCTGATAATTCATGTTCCACCCTCATTACAGCTTCTGGGAGCTATTCCTGAAGCTCTACACTTCTTTATGTAGCAGAAGCAGGTATATTCATCGGAATGTCATATGCATAAACATCTTGTAAATCATTTTGGGATAGTGGTGATGATGATGATGTAATGATGATGCACATACACACAGGTTAGAAATAAAACTAAATGGAAATTCCTCTTGTAGTTATTTAATTCTCAATGTCTCATATTACATGGCTTGTAGCTGGGGACCATGCACAGTTTCTTCCTGCAGTGGTGTAAGTTGTCCAGTGCTGGGTCACTGATGTGTTATTCTTCCTACTGGTGGTGGAAATGGTCAATGAATAAACCACTCTTTTCGCCTGGCCTAATGCATCTAACACATCATCTGTCTGTGTTTGGCTAGTGTCTGCACTCTCAGCACAGTCCATGTAAAGTGTTTCCAAAGGATAAGATAAATCTCCTTCCTGAAATTCTGCCTCTCTCTAAAGACTGCTGAAAAGTAATTCTGCTCTTGGTAATTCAGATCTAGAATTCCTCATCCAGGATTCCTCATCCAGCATATTGGTTTCCTGAAGGCATCCCTAGTTCAGAATGACATTTGACAAAAGTATTTGTGTTTCTTCTAACATACTGATTTTTTTTCCCCTTGTATTGTGTGCAACCAGATTTATATTCAAACAGCCAAGGGTGTATTTTAGCCTTACCTGGATTTATACTGTGAAAAATGCAACCTTTAGTATCTACTTTTCTATTCCTGATGTGAGATTGGCTGTTGTGGTACTTCAGGTTCTTTGACCCAAATCCATCCTGTTCCGTAGTGCAACCCTACCTGCACACCTATCCAGGCTGAAAGGTCAGTCACTTGGGTGTGTGCATGACTTCTTAGCTGGAAAAAATTGACATCTGAGATTTAGACCCTGGTCATTCAAAATTAAGCCCATTTGCAGCAATTAGGCTTTTTCCCATGGCTTCTCAGCAGCCTGTTACATTTTAGTCATTCTAGCTGCTGCTAACCCTCTCTGCAGCCACTTCCCTTCTTTGTGTAGCACTGGCTTTCCTTCTTGGGGAAATCTTTCAGAGGAGGAAAAAGGGAGAAGCATTTTGTGTCTGGGTCTTGACCACAGTTTCAGGAAAAGGCAAAGCAAATTCCTGGACCCATTTCCAGAAAAGTTCCCAGCTCCACCTTCAACCAGAGGGTGTGAAAGAGCCTTTTATTCGGATGGGAAAGACTCCTTCAAAACACTGTTAAGCCGATAAACCAAACTAGATAATTTTTTTTCTTTTGGAAAAAAGTTTTAGTTAGGATTTACTTTTATGAAGCTTTCCTGAGGGCTGATATTTAGTTGAACTGCAGTCTACTGCAAAAGGGGACAACTGAGTGCTCTCTTGAAGTCCCCTAAGCAAATGTTAATTGTCTACACTTCATAAGGACAGTAAGCGCTGGAGGAAAGATGCTGCCTGCAACCTTGTGGTAAATAATCAAAGATTGACTAGAACACAAGGAAGGTAACCCTTGGCTAAAGTTAGACTCAAAGTGAGATGTTGTCTGTGAAAATTTGAGCTTAAAGCAAAACACATGATGGCTGGAGATTTCTGCTAGCTAGAAAATCTTTCTAATAAGAGAAGAAGGACAGGCAGGGTAGTGCTACTTTTAGCAGAAATTCTGCTTCAAGGCTCAGACTTGGGGTATACATGGAAGCTGTGACTTTCTGTCTCTTCTGTAAATTTTATTTAATGAGCTGTAAATGTTACGTGTGAAGAACCATCTTAATATTTCTGAGGCTCTGCCATGCCAAATACTTAGTTCACCCTCAGATAAGCCTATAGACTATACAGATTCCATGACAGATTTCACGTCTAAATATCTAAACAATGAAACTGAATTGAAAAGACCTGTTAAAGATGTATGAATGAAGACTTTACAATTTTCATTTCAGGTGCTTGTGTTCTTAAGAAAACACTTTAAAGACAGATTTCTAGTTATTATTTCAATGAGTATTTATTAGCATATTTGTCCATCTCTCTGCAGGCTCATACAGACTCGAGCCTTTTGAAAAATCAGTGGTGTTTTGGACTGAAGTGCTAGTGCAAAGCCACATATCAGTCAGACAGCCTAAAGAGATTTAGGAGTTGATGCAGCAAAAATATATACAATCAATTTGGAAAAAATGGTTCAATGATAATTTGTAGCCCACGAAAATGTCTGTTTTGGCTCTGCTGATATTTTTGGTAAGAATCATTAGGATTGTGAGTTTGTATGGGTCCAGCTATTTCATTGTCCAGGGAGAAAAAACACTAAGAAAGTACACATATTCTGAGTAATGTCAGTTGAGCTTAGTGACAATGTTTTACTCTGTAGGCAAAATACTGCAGGTATTAAGAAATTATTTCCTCTCCTTGCCCAAGTGATGTGGGAAAAAATAGGACTGTGTACACTTCCATGTTTTAACAAGAAGTGTTTTCTGTTTCTTTTTAAAATAGCCATGTGGTGTATCTAATCAAAAACTAAACTGGGTTGCTGAGCTTCCATGTGTACTTCCCCTCTTCTTAATGGCATAAGAAAACTATAACTGACCTTCAGTCATTTGTTTGCAGACTAAAAAAAATCAGTGTGGAAACCATTGCATGGTTACCTACTGAATTTGAGCATTTCATCCTGAATTGTGATGCACAATGTCTGGCTATGTTCTTACCTGCATTGGTCTTGCTAAAAGAATAAAGTTAAAAATTTCAGTAAATAAATTCTTAAAACTAGTGATTTATTAAAATGTCTATTGAATTTTTTCTTTTAAGTCACATCAAGCAGAGAAGCTTCCAGATAGCTCAGTGCCTTGGGAGAAGTTCAAGGCCAGCACTGAAGTTTATGGCATGGGTCCAACGGCAAGTGAGAACTCACAGAATTCATGAAACAATTAAAGAACAGCAGTTGTAACCTTAGCATACAAATTGCACAAGAGCATCTCTTAACAACACAGTTCATAAAAATAAGAAAGCTAAGGTTTTTATCAGCACCCAAAGTGCCTATCACTTAGGTGTTGTGGCTGTATAGGGTAGTTGTGAGGCAGGATGAAAAGGCAAAATAGTACATGGCTTTATTACCTGGTGGGAGGAGTGTTAGGGAATCACCTTCCTTAATTGGCTCTTCTGGTCCTGTCTGGAGCACAATAAGGCCCAAAAGGTCCATCTGCTAAGAAATGGAAGGAAATGGTAATGGCTCTAATCTCTTTATCATCTCTAATCCTCAGTTCCTTCTAGCAGATACATTGCCTGGTGGTTGCTGGTGTTTGTATTGAATTTTCCTTTGAGGAGACAGAGAAGAACCTCTGCAGCTGCTGAAGTTAAACCACCCTGGACTTAGATTGTGCTTTGCCCTTTGTGGTGTTTCTATGGGTGTAAAATTTTTCCTGGCACTGCTTTAGTTTGTTCCTTCACATCAGTTTCTTCTTGTCTTTATGTACCTTTCACATACAGAGAGAGGACATCTCCAGCAAAGCTTCCCCCTTCTCCCAGCTTTTCTCCATAGAAGTGAGTATGTCAAACAGTTTACATGTTCTGGGACCATTCTGCAGTGGCAATGGCAGAACAAAAACCTTTGGGCTAGGATACTGTGTCTTCTAAGAATGCTTATTTGTCTCTGCTGTCTATTAAGATATTCTAGATTTAGGTATCTATGGTTCAGGCATCTACATTTAATGATTAATATCTGCCATATCCTGTGAATGCTAATTGTCCTCTCTTTGGATTCCACATGAAATTAGTTATAGGAATAAAGGGGAGAGTAATCCTTCCAGATACACTCTTCTAGTGTCACCTCACTGATGATGTCTAAGGATGGAAAGGAAGAAACTGGTTGTCAGGACCTGTTGGTTAAATGCTGTGTTAGAGCACTCTAAAAGCCTTGCTCTACCTAACTGCAGAGAAAGCCTACTTTTAAGTAGCTGGGAGGAAGGCAAATTTTCGTAGTGCCAACCTTAATGTAAACAAGTCCTAGGAATATGTTTTCAGAATGAGCATGGAGAGCCCACATTCTTATTTTTGAATATGTTAGCTCATTGAAACTGCAAGGAATGTTGGCTTTATCAATGAGTGAGTGGCTATGTGTGTATAAATTCTATGTAATGCATATATTTATTTCTAACACATTTATTTATAACACACAAACTGTAATGTGTGTATAGTGTATATACTTATATGTAATTTTGGTGATTTTAAAGAGAGAGAAAGAATCAACTACTGTGTAATTGTTTTAATTTCACATAATCCATGCAACCTCCTTCCCTTCTGCTTGAATAGGAGATACGGTGTACCTTTGAAGCATAAAGCTACAGGGCTTAACAGATTAATTGCTGTAATGTAAAATGACTCCAATGTCCCTGCAGATCATGCTCTGTGAAAATTGCAGCTAATTAAGGCTTGTTGGCTATCCATATGGATGCAAGTAGAAATAACTGTACACAAAACTGTATTTTTATAATGAATTAACTAAATAGT
The DNA here is from genome assembly GCF_001522545.3 of Parus major. Taxonomy (NCBI): domain Eukaryota; kingdom Metazoa; phylum Chordata; class Aves; order Passeriformes; family Paridae; genus Parus; species Parus major. The sequence goes on along the minus strand of NC_031773.1, from coordinate 35,468,948 downwards.
ATTTTCTCTAAGATTTTTCAGAAATTTGTCACATGCTTCTATCAAATAGATATATTAATGGAAAATTTTGAAGCAATTAAGCCATTACTAATTTCTTGGATTTGATTTATGTGAAAAACTCTTGGGGCAGGGACTTGTCACTTTGGAATTAGTGAAATTCTGCTGTCATTGCAATTGAAGGCTCAGTACTACCACAAATGATTGCAGAAGGTCCTTGGATTTCATATATTTAGGATGTGTATTAAGTAATTTACTGAGGTTTTCACTTTGGTATTTCTGAATAAGGCAAATATTACAAGGTCTTTCTTAAAAATTGGCCATTTCCTCTTTTTATTTTCACAAGTAGTTTACAAATATGACATGTTAATTTGCATCTTCCTGTGTAATAGGAGTTGTAAGATTTGTACATTTGTTTGTCTGCTAAGAAATGTCTCTTTTATACAGAGAGACATTTTCTTATGTCTCTTATATTTCTTATGCTTATTTTCTTCCTTATAAAATATTTCATCCTTATCAGGGAAATAAAAAAGCCCTTTAAAGTACAAGGACAATATAAATTTAAGAACAAAGTAACTGAATGTAAAGCCTAGAAGTCATTTAGGTAATGATCTGGGTGGGCACATCCTTACTTTTGATGGCTCCTGGTAGTTACAGAGATAAAGAACTTAGTTGAATTGTAGGTTCTGAACCCTTCAGTACTGAATTGGTGGCAGTTCATGAAAATATTTAGAGAAGCTGTTAGCTGCAGTATTTTTGAGTATTTACAAATCTTTAATGTCTGCTTAGTAGCAGTCAAATAACAAGATGAACAGACGTCTCGCCCAAGCTCTTAAAAGGAGCTTAAGAGAGTGGGATATGACTTATTAAGCATAACTAATGCTGCACAGACTACCTCTCTCTTCATGATAAATTCACATTTGCATGGTGTGGTGACATTTCAGTTTTGAATAAAGCAAACCTGTGTCTGGTTGCATCCTGACTGTGGTGCATTTATAGTGCTAGCCCTTGGCATAATCTCTGTGATGTTTGCATGTTTAGGAGAGCTGTATGCATCTATTTTATTTTCAAGCTTTCAGCTAACCTTTTCAGGTTATTTGGGTGTATGGAAAGAAGGCAAAACATACCCCAGCCTGATTGTTGTGAGACTGAAGAGCATCAGGAACCCTACAGAAATAAATTGTTGCTGGTCTCAGCATGTCACACATTTAAAGGGGATTGGGGAAGGTTTTCTCACTGTTTTCAGCTCAGGCTCTGCAGTCCAAGAAGCAAGGTGACTTTTGGGCACTGTCTTCTGACACCTATCCCAGTCATTATCTCCAGCTGGGTGACTTTTCCTAGTTGCTGATGCAGGCCTGTGATTAAAAAGCATTAGCTCAGAACATATAGTTTGTTCTAGAGGTTTATCTAGAGTAATTTATGTAATGCATAGTCATCCCTGTCTCGTTCATCTAATATGGGTAGAAAATAACTCAGGTTATGAAATTTGCAGGAAAAGCTTGTGGCCATAACATTTTAAAAATAAAATGCATGGTTATTGTTTATACTTTTATTGTTCTTTATGCAAATTGGCTGATGAAAAATGAATACAGTATTTTTTTCTGTAGGGAAACCGAAATCCTTTACCCTGCACAGCTCTAGCTCATCATTAAACCTGAATGACTGTTTATATCTTTGGTTTCTTTTCTGTGGTGTAGCATGGAGAATGGCACTAATACTTACTGCTTTAATAAGTATGTCACTACCTAATCACATGGCATCATATATGTTAAGGTAACGTTAGAAGTACTTTGGATGTGGGTGCTTACGTAGAGATTCCCACTTCTACCTTTCACATCCAAGGAGCAATGTTCCAGCACTGCCTCTCTGAATAATGACATGATGGTGTCCTCTTCTGTTTGCTGTGCTTCTTCTGCCTTTAGCTTTCTGGTAAGTCACACCTCCTCCCTTGCTGAGCAAGCTTTTACGTTCTGTTCTGGGGATGGGGGAACTCTGCAGCTCCCCCGTGGATAAGCTATGCTCTGTGCTGCAGCACATACCTTGTGTGCTCACTGTGTGCACTTGGGCTGTAACTCCTTGTGGGGTTACCTGTCTCACTTCACAGAGAAGCACTAGTGCTCCTTCTCTTTGACTCAGACACATGTGCATCTCACCTCATAAATTTTTTCTTTCCTATTGACCACAAACTCCTTTGATGACAATTTGGATGCTGTCAAGGAAATAATAGCAATAGTTTGCTTGTGTCTCTGGAACAATGTAGGTAGATCATCAACAAGAATACCAAATGCAGTCTGTTTAAAAATCCTGTGTAGTATTAATAATTGAACATTCCTATTCATCTGTATTGACTAGATCAAGATGTGATCAATGTTATGTAATTTTATGAGTCTGTGTATAATTTCTGTCCTTTTTTTCCCCAAAAGTAACAAGAAAGCACTGAAAACAAAGCTGTTCAATGCATTTGTCATCTATTCCATTCAATGCTACCAACAGATGTGTTTCATACAGGCCGTCTTTTGAATGTGGTAAGATTGACTTGGTCTTCTTGCAGGCTGTTCTGTTTCACCATAATGATGCATTATCTCATTGCTTTTATGTAATAGGTGATCTTGCTTCATAATGCTTTTCTTAATTTTTCTCAGACTTTGCCAGGCCGAAGTTAAAGCTCACTTATCTTCAAAAGTCACCTGGAAATCTGATTAAGACTCATATGTTTTTCAAAATTTCAGTAAGTGTAGAAATTAGAAGCAGGATTGTGTTATTAAGGGCTTTGGTGGCTGGTAGAACACAGGAGGATGTAATGGGAACACTTAGGACCCTTTTCAGCATCAGTGCCTTTGCCTTTGGAAGAATTCTGACCATTACAAGTGCTACTTGAATTAATGCTACTGGACATTTGAAAGCACAGTATTCACTCATCTGTCACATGACTGAATGAAGTACCATTGTTTCATAAGCACCTTGCTCCTGTGCTTTGGATAAAATTCATCCTGCAGACAGTGTTGCTAAATCCTTGTCAAAGTTCTGACCAACCACTCTCTTCCAAAAGGAATTATTACAGGGAAAGCCAGATGTTACCACTCCTCATGTTGTCTGTTTTTCAGTTCTTTGTCCCACAGATTCTGGTTCCTTTAAACTTTTCAGGGAAGTTGCAATGAAGGATGAGGGAAACAAAGAAGTAAAAGAAGATAGGAGAGAGTGGTCTTGTGAGAGGATAATAACTTTTTGACTATTATACATGGATACATTACCCATACATCTGATTGGTTTGAAATAATATAATGGATATACAGAAGCAAAGCAATCGCATTATGAAAGCTAGAAAATATCAAGACAGAAAGTCACATGAGATAACATTTACAGGAAGAGAAAGGAAAAGCCCTCCAATTTCTGAATTAGCAATGTGTTTTTCAAATAAAAGTACTGGTGTTCTTAGTAGAATGTAAACATTTTATCATATTACATGTGTGAATATAAGTTAGAAACAAAGTAGTTTAGACAGTTCCCTCCAACTTTTCAGCTACTGAAGAAGATCCTGTATTTCTCTTAAAGTACTATTTAAGTTATTTTCAAATTACTAGATAAGGGGAAAAAAGCTATAGCTATTTTCCACCAAGGTTTGGCGATTCTGTTGAAGAAATCAGGAGGTGACGCATGGAAAGGGAGCCCTGTATACAAATAAATCATTCTTGACATATCCCTTAGACAGTTGGCTTTCTTATGCTATGCAGTGCACTGGGACGTACTATTATTATTTCCCATGTGATTATATGTGTGCATATGCTGTCACTTTCCATTGCTGGAATAAGCTGTTTAGCTGGATTTTTTAAATATTCCCTCTTTATTCAATCAATGAAAAGTCAGTTTGATGCAAATGAAGGCTTTACTGAATTTCATTATCACGAAAAAGGTCTTTCTCTCCTCTGTCCCATCTCCAGTTGCACAGCTAAGGCAAGTCAACAACCTTTAAGGTGTTGCCTTAGATGCTGGAAGTGGTGTGAGGTAAAATGATAAAGGTGCAGATTTAGCTGTCCATCTCCCACTTGAAGGCCTGAATGTGTTAACAGCTAGCACTGAAACCCAAAGGAGCTGTGTGAGTATGGATTATTTCCCCACATGCAGACCTAAGGAAAGATACCTTTGCATGAAGAAGAGGGAAGGATAATTGTCCTTTAAAAATCACTGCATGATTGCCCTGCCCTGTGCAGTTTTCAGGGTGATTTTGTTTGTGGCTTTCTGTCCTTCCATCTCTTCTGCTTAGTGCCTGGTAAGATAATGATTATTTCACTGCATTAAATCAGGACTAAGGCCTCTGTGACTCCTGGTCACAATCATACTTGGTTTATCCTGGAGGGGAGAAGAGTCTGGTTACATTTGTTTGTTCATGAATGCTGTTCTGTCATATTCCTTTTGACAATTATAATTTCTCACTGGCTTTAGGTGTTTGTTGTAGGGGGAGACACAGTGTTCAGCATTCCCTTGTCAATAAAAGGAATATAACAAACTCAGTATTTTGCAAAACTAGTATGGATCATTCCGTACCGTGGCAGATTGATTATTCTAGTAAATATTGCCGGAAGTTTTATTGCTGAAAATAGATAATTTTTTTGTCAATCACTGGATGTTCCAGGATGTGTGTTGCTGTGGAAAGGCATAGAAATTGCACAGGTTGGTTACAGTGAGAGAGGAGCAGGTTTTTAATGCAGAAACTCTTGTTCACCCTTAGGTTGCTAACCTATTTTCCACCTCTAATCATGAAGTTGCGAGGGAAGAGAGGAGATTTCATCACCCAAAACCAGGCATTTCAATAACCAACCAGAGCTAAGTGTTTATCAGATGAAGCCATATGTGATATTGGCCTGTGGCACTCCTGCTTTGTTGTGGACCCATCATTCTCCCTCTCACTTTGCTCCCTTTACAGTTTTGCCACAAAGCTTTGTGCAGCTGTGCTGTGAATTGGTTTTGGAAATGAATGACTTAAGAAGTCCCCGAGCTGGGAAAGTTTAAGTCAGAAAAGCAGTGTTTCTGGTGAAAACACAGGCAAATTCAGAGGATCTTCTTCTGAGGAGCCTTATGTTGTATGCAAAGAGAATGAGTGATTCCTTGATAATTCTCTTTAATGTGCAGAGGGAAGTGGCTGGAAGTTAACTGGTGTCCACATGTTTTATAAAATAGCAGAGGAGCCCTAAGTATGAACTGCCCTGCTTTGTGGCTGTAAATATGTTTTGTTTTTTTTTTAACAAGCCTTCCTCTGCTCACAAAATATGTAGTGTCATATATCTTGTGCAAACCAAGTTGCTACCAATGACCTGAGCACAAACGGGACCTTTTTCTTGCATTTATTCATTTTTCTTTCAGTGGTTCAGTGGTACCTGCTCTCTCTGTGCTTTTTGAGAAGAAATAATGTAACCTAAAGCTATTTCATGTTTCTCCTTTAGCAGCTCTGCATGCTTGACACTTCTGAGATTTTCCCCGTCCCCTGGCTCTTGTGATGGCTTTTGCTGTTTGCAATTAATAGTCACTGTGCTTTGGCTGCAGCTGCCTCAGAGCCTGTTCACTGAGCCGGTGCTCTGGGCAGAGGAGAAGTGAGAAGCCACAGCCTGAGGGGTTTGCCTTCAAAACACACCTAGCACTTGGCTGGTGACTTCAATCAAGTTTATTTCAAAGTATCTCTGACTAGCTGTGCAGGCAGTGTGAGTTATCGTGCCGTCAAATGTGCATGCTGGATCCGGCTCAGACCTCAGAAGGTTATTTCAGCCTTCTATTATTAAAGTGTTTAAAAATAAACTGTGGCTTTCAGCCGCTGTCCAAGGTGAGGGGATGGTCACTGCGCCCTTCCCTGCTGGAAGCACAGCTGAGAGCACAGCAGATTCAGCTCTTCACATATAGTCAGAAGGAGGTGAAGAAAACTATGCAGCTTCCTGTCTCTTTTCTTCCCCATATTCAATAGCAGACTTTTTTGCATGTTATGATATCTGTTGCTAAGAAGGAAGACTGCTTTTGCCTGTATGGGTTGCAGAGTATACTTGGGAAGTACCTAATAGGTGAAATTATAGGTCCATCCTGGTCAATATTCTTTGGTAACTTCAGATCAGCCAGCAGCATTTCTTCTTTGCTTTCTACTTTTTTAACTGGGGGATCTGTCTTAATACAGTAGAGGCATAGAGAGAAAATTGTTTCCTATAGAAAGGGATACTATTTTAGGATTGCAAGTATTATTTTGGAACATAGAGAAGTTTATTTGGAAGTGAGAAATATGCCTGTGTGCATGGCTGTACAGAGATGGTAATTTGAAATGATTTACTTTGAGATGGTATACATCCTGTCACTTCAAATACATGTTAAAAATTTTTACACATAGAGGGTATGGGGAAAGAATGGAGACAGAACTTTCTAATCCTTGTGGTTGTGTGTATGTCAGTACCTTAACCAGTAATTTAGAAGAAATTATTCAAGGCCAAAGCCTTCTAAACAGGCTAGCCCCAAGCATGTGTCTTAAGAGACCATTGCAAAAATGTGTGTTTTCTATAACTCATTATTTCATAGTTTATTTCATAATGAGTATCATAGTGAGTCAACTGGAGTATGAAATTATGTAAAGCAACCATTTCAGTGCCAAAAAGGAAATGCTATCAAAGCAAGTATTCAAATGCCTTCCTTTATTCCTTGTTTGCACGTCAAATGGAACAATAGTTGAATGATATATCCACAATAGAGTCTAGCAGAAATTAAATTGTGCAAAAACCATCTGTTGTCTTTTGAAACTCTTTCTTAATGGTATATTATATGTAACCTTTATAGTCAGTGGCAAAAATGTTTCTCTACTTCCTTTTAATTTTTTCTTTCACTTTTGCCCATCTAACGTCTTCAGTTTCAGCTCCTTAGTCAAATGGATGTGCTCAGAGTGGAAATGTCCTGACTTCCATGGTCTCTTGTGTAAGGAATTCCAGTTGGTGTCATGCCCATGTTGTTTCTATGCTGTGAAGTGTAAACCTTACTGCTAAATTATCTTACTCAGACACAGTAATGAGCTCTGAGGGCCAGATGCTGACACATCATGGGTAATCATGTAGGTGTTCTGTGGGCTGAAGTGTGCCTCACCTCCTTGTGTGCTTGTCTCATGGGATGTGCTTTTCACTACCCAAGCTGCTGACTGCTCATTGTAGGAGCTTTCAAAATGACAGTACTGGCCTTGTACTGATAGTTACACCCTCCAGCTCCGTGACTCAGTGCCCCTTTTGCTGCAATTTTTCTTGTTACTGGCTTCTCTGACCCTCTTTTAATTCTTCACAGCTCCTTGACTGTCAACAATCCCAATGTTTCATTGAGAAGACCTGCAAGGAGAATACACTTCTGGAGAGGGCTGTATAAAAAACAGGGTTTTGTTGAATGTTAGGAAAATAGTTATTGTTTCCCTCTCCTCTACTCTCCCCCCACCATATTTTAAGAGGGAGGTGCCTGAAGATGAGGAGAAATTGACTTGCAGAGGTGGAAAATACTGAGAAGGTTCATGGTGAGCATTGTCATGATCATCTTGTGAGCTTTGAACAGTGAAATACAGAGAATTCTCTGCCCTCTTAGTGAGTGATGGCAGATGAAACAAAGGGAGGAATGACGTTTCACATTATATGATAACAAGTTTGATGGAATTCTTCCTTTCCATTGGCTTCCTGCTGGTTTTGGTGGTCAGTCAGAAATGCCTCCTTCAACCCCACCAACCCTGAGAAAAGTAATAATAAGTAGGCCAATGAAGCATGCTGCAAATATCTTAGCTCTTCATGTGAAGTTTTAGCTGAACTTTCTGATCTTTGTTCATTTAGCATGCTCAAAGAGCCTTTTTGGTGTATAAAGTCTCCAGGGCAAGCACAATTTGATTATTTTTTGATCTGCAAAAGGAAGGCACCTGGTTTTCTTATGTCTAATTAGTTACTGTTAAATATTTGTGAGGAGGTGGACACAATCCATACAAGGGAGATAAAGATAAGCCTTCTTGGACAGAGAAAAAAAATTAATGGAATTATAAATGTATGGGAGCTTAACTTTAGAGTTGAAATGAAAATTAATGCCACTGAAGAACTTTTCATTATCTGAAAGCAAATTTTAAAGTCAAACCATACAGTGTTGCACCACTGTTGTAGGAAAATACTTCCCTAAATTGAAGTTGTTTCTAGGTCTCTACAGTGTATTGATAATTAATCCCTGTTTGGTATTTATCAGGGCAAAAATTTGGTAGGTATAACGGCAAAAAATGAAAGCTGTAGCAGTTCAACTCACATGTAAAGCTGCCTGTTAGGACTCAGGCAGTTTTTTAACATTATGTGATTTCTAGGGAGGAAGGACGAGGAAAGTAAGGCAACTAAGTACTTTAAGAGTTCTGAGAACTCCCAAGGCGTTAGTTCATGACTCAGACATCCTTTCCCCTTGGGTGGCTTACTGGTGGAATCAAATGAGAAAACAGAGTGCTTGCTTTCTTTTGTACTCTTACTTCTGAAGCAAGAGGGAAAGGTACTGAATTGTTGCTTTGATTTTCTTCTTTAACCAAGGAGCATTTATTAGATTTTTGTTTTGCCCTGCTTTGTCTTGCATTCATAATTCCATAGGAAGATGCAGTCTTTATATGTGTAGGCCAAGGATGTGAAAACAAAAAAAGAAAGTATCAAAAATATTTTTTAATTATACAAAAGCATATTTATTTATTAGAAAAATGAAGTTAAATAACACCTTCAAAGGATGTCAAAAATGTTTGATTTTTACTTGAATATCATTAATTTAAATGCTTCTAATTCCTAATTGCTAATAATTTCTAAGCTTTGAAGATTTAAAGAGCAATCTACAATGCAATTTTTGAACTTTTGAACTTCTTTTGAACTTTTATTATTATTATTTTTCTTACATGTTCCAGGACAAAAAAGAACATAGAGGCTAAAGGTACATCCGCCAGGCAACAAGTCAAAGTTTTCTCTTCATATGTTGAAAAATTAGGGGTATAAACATACACATTTATCAGTGATTCTTAAGATCAGAAATTTGAAAAATTAAGTTTTCAATCCATAGGGGCGTTATTTTAGTTAATGCTTGCACTGAATGGCTATAAATCTGCTTATATTAGTTTATACCTGTTGATATTTCTTATACAGGAAAAGTTCACCAAGCAACAAAATAATCATCCACTTGTTGTGGGTATATTAAAGTGGTTACTCTTTTCCATTCATCTGGCTTTTTTTGCTGTGGTTACATGCAAATAAAGTCCTGAAACAAGACATGCAAAATATGTTACAAAAAAATATATCTAATTTAGGAAAATGTAGTAATGATACCACATTTAGGAAACAGAAAATTGTTTGTGAATATTATTGACTCATTTATCAGATATTTTGAAAGGGAATACTAACACTGGCCTCTGTGTATCCTGGGTGTGTATATGTATTTTGTGAAACTAGTTCACAAAAAAATTCAAGAGTGCATTTTTTTATAGAGCTAGAGTATTGTGGTACATGGGGTTTTTTCCTAAATTAGTTTTTCCATGATACCTTAATAGCTTATTTTTAGACACAGTAATTCTAATAGCAGCTAGGTAGCATTGTACATTTTCAAAGCATTGATACAGTGGAGAAAATGTGAAGAATCTTTTTTCAAAAAGAAAGTGTTGGTTTTTTTGTTGGTTTTTTTGTTTGTTTGTTTATTCTCACAGAAGAAATTGTGTGGTCTAGAATTACTTTTCTTATCTTTGAATTCAGTGCCACTTTTACCTTGGGAACATGAGGGAGAATTAGGCTTTGTTAGTAGTTCTGTAGTCAGAGTGGGAAGTAGCCAGATTAGACTGGATTTGGGTAAAGCAGAAAATGTGTGGCAGTTTTAGTGATTTAGAGACATTCTTCTGAAAATTGATATATGTGACTAGCGAGGATACTACACCTGGCTGCGTAGCACAGGGTGGGAGGGAAACTGTCACCCCAACCTCCTGTTAGTAAAATCATTTCACCTTATTTAGTGTCAGTTTCTTAGTTTTCAAAAGATGCAAAAGAGGTGTGCTGTGATGGTTTGCTAATGTTAGTGGAGAAGGTTTGCTGTGTTGGAGTCACTCTTGCTCTCGGCAGCTCTCAGGGACTCTGATGAGCCCACTTTCAGCCCTGAATCTTTCAGAAAGGTTTCACTTGAGTGTGTGTGTTAAGACACCCTTGAATTTCCAATGATCTCTGAAAATCCAGTCTTGTTGGTAGGTCTCTGGGGAGACCTTCAGAACTCGTGTTCTCTGAGTCATGATGTCTAGCTTGAACAATAGCCAGGAAATCCAGGTTTGCCCCTGTTAAATAGAATTTTACTAGTGTAACAGGAAATGTCACTGTTCCCTGGAGTTATAAGCACTCTTTAAATCATACTGTATCAAAGATACTTTTCTCTTAAACTTTCCTGCACACTGTTTCTCTAGAGCAAAATATTTCTCAATTTTTATTTGAAATAAGTAGTTTTCCTCATTGCAGTGCATTGTTGCTCTAAGATAGAGGTTCATTTTTAGACTTACTGATACCTGATTGTTTCTCTACTCTAGGCTGTGTACCTGCTTTTAAACAGAAAGAATTGGCCAGTCATTCAGCCAAACAGAGTGTATCTCAAGATCAAATGAAGACATCGCACGTTGTTTCCTGATGAAATTGCAATATCATTCTCTTGCTGAAAATTTCTTCTGATCTGGCTTTAACAATACATTGGGAAAAAGTATTTTAAAACCTGCTCTTATATTACAGTTCCCTTTAATGCCTAACTTAGCAGAAATTTCTTGGGACATAATTTTATAGCTACTATATAGCTACAGTTTGAAATGCAAGAAGCAGAAATAATTCTGTTGTGTTTCAAGATCTGAGGCAAACATTTTGATTTGAATTAAAAAAAAATAATGGACTATCAAAGGTATCTGAAGAATGTGCTGCATTCTGGTCATAGCAAAATAATTTCAGAGGTAAAATAATCTCACTGATTTTTTTTTTAATGAAATTTTACAAGTCTGTAAACATTTTGAATTTTCTCTCCAATATAAAATCTTGTATTGTAATCTTGAAATTCTGTGTTTCAGATTCTCCTCACATTATGTAAATTTTACATCTGTATTCTCCCTCTCTTCAAAACTAGGGTAACTGAAGCCTAATAGTTTTAAGCACAGTTGCTGTCACTATCATTCTATTGTCTTAAGAAACCTGCTCTCCAAATATGAAGTATCATCAGTTTGTTTCAATGCTATTTGTATCCCAGGTGCGTTACAAGTGAAGATGGGATTCTTTCAAAAGTTGATGTGCACAGAGTTGTTCAGATTGATCTCCTTCCATAATCATGTTTCTGTATCTATTATAGATATATATCTATTTTCTGGAGCCCCAGTGAGCTAAAGGAGAACCTAGACCTTAAAATTCCCCAAGTGAGGTAGCTCTGAATGAGGGGAACATGTATGTTTCCTAGAAAATTATGAAGATACAACAAGGAGTCAGCTGGTAATTTTGGGCACCTCCAAGCTCAGAGGACAGATAAGGGGATTCTTTTATATCATAGCTTTGATGATTTTGAGGACTTAAAATCACATGGTCATATGCGACTGTTACCTCTGAATTTGGCCTTATTAGCCTGGGAACTTGAGAAGGGCAGAGGTTTTTAGCTAGGAAGGAATTGGCACATAGATGCCAATTTAGAAAAATAGGCATGTGCTAGATTTTCAATGCAAGCTTATTTTCCACTAACTTCGATGAGATTTATTATTTCTACAATAGCAGGAACTTAAAAGATGTTAGAAAACATCCTTTAAAAACGCCTCTTTGAGATAACTTCCAGCCTGGTTAAGGATTTCATAACATTCACCATTCAAAGATGATTTGTGCAGGGACATTTTAGATACAGTAATTGTAATAGCAGCTGTGTAGCACTTTATATTTTCAAAGAATTTCAAAGCACATTTTCATAGAATTATATGTGGTTTCAACTGCCCTATCTCAGCACTTAAGAAACATACATCAAAGAGGTTTAAATCCCACCAATCCTACAAGCTCTGTTTCTCCCTTTCTACATAATTAAGTTAATCTTTCAAGGCAAGTTGACACATGTAGTCAATTGGTTACAGGGATTTTTAAGATCATATTTTGTATTTTTCTAGCAGGCTAGTAACTATGGTGAAATCTAACTTGGGAAATTTGCAACTTGCTTTGACAGTTCTTCATTATTAAATTCAGAGGGCATATATGGTGATTGATTTCTGATTAAATCCGTGTCTTCCAGAATGCTGTGTGTAGTTTATCTGGACAGTTTCTTTTATAGTCAAATATTAAGAGGGAATAATTCGGTGTGTTATGTGCAATTATTTGAAATAATAGTGTTTTGATCGGTAATATTTCCAGAATTCCAGACATTGGCAATGTAAGATGCAATAAAACGTTCATTATAGTTCATATTGTTACAATTTTCCTCCTATTTAGCTGCTTTCATGCATTATTAGTTGCTATGAAATATATAGGCAGAGAAACAAACAGCTACCTAGTGTGGAGCATGAAACCTGCATTTAGTGACTGCGGGCATATTCACTGACATGCTGTTATGCTGAAAACGTTATATATAAACAGTTTACTGATGAAGGAAGAATCTTTAATTGGGAGTTTGACCAAGGTCAATTAGATATTAAGGAGAATGTCATGGGCAGAAGATTGTTTCACCAATAAATGGCCTGATAATCTGCAGAATGAAATCAGGTCCTTTGCATGACTGATGGCCAAAAGGAAGAACGTAGTAGGGGCTACAAGATAAAAGATTTAATATCATCACAGTGGTAGGTCAGGTGCTGCTCCTGACACAGCACTTTGAATCTGGACTTCTAAAATTGCTGAACCCACTTGGGTTTCTGTTGCCCTTGTTTTTCACTATTGCACAGCTATTTCTGCTCAGTGTTTTCTGGAGCACATATAGTTTATCTCCACTTGTTCCTGCATCCCTGTAGGAGAAGCATCCAAGGGAGGTGAGCCAGGGAGGCTGAGAGGGACTGGGACCTCTCACTAGGGACTAGGACTTTATGCCCAGGGCTCTCTGCTGCCCTTTGGCTTGCTGAACCACCATGAGCAAGCCTTTCCAGCTGGCACCAGGGGCATGGCTATGATGAGGGACTGCAGATACAGGACTGTTACATTCTGTGGAATTAGTCCAGGCTTGCAGTAACTCAAGTGGCCTGTTGTTGACAATGGCACGGCTGTTGTTGCTATGAGAAACCAGCTGCATACTGGCAAGAGAGAAAGATTGCAGATTGAATGTTTATGGCATGTTTATTTACCTTTTCATTAGGAAAGCAAACAAATTAATTGCCAATTGCATGGTCACGTTAAAGATAATTTGATTTTTTAATGTTCCTGGTGAAAATGTGATCTCTTTTTAGGAGTACTCTAAAACCATCCTGAATAGAGAATCTAGCATGCTATGGAAGTTACAGAGGAGCCCACAGCAGTGGCATATTTTCAGTTATGTATGTTTGCCAGGGAGAAATCCTGTCTTCTAAAGAGCAGCTCTTTCTCTCTGTCCTTTGTTACCAAGTGTACAAGAGCAATTCCCAAAACTGTTACACTGACAGAGGGGAAAACTTCTTTCATTGAGTGTTCTTCAGTTATAGTAACTGTGATCAGTTCCTTCCTCACGGATTTTCAGTGTTAATTCACCACCTGCAGACATGCCTGTGCAATACTAAAAACATCTCATCTCAACTACACACAGTTAGTGGTCTGAGTCTAAACTACGTATCTAAACCCAGTCTTTCTGTGGGAGGTGGTTGATGTTTATGGAAAACTTGGTTTTGATTGTGGCACAAGTGATTGCCAAAATGTGTGAAGGGCTAATTATGTTAAATAGGTACAAGTGATTAGAGCATATGTTCTGTCCATGTCCCGTTTTCCCTTAACCAGGCTGTGTACCTGAGGAATCAGGATACTTCTCCCAGGGGTAAAACTGTAAATAATCATCTGACTGAAGGTCAGTTCGAAGACAATGAATTACAGTTATTTGTGGTGCACATCTACACTGCTGGGCTAAGAACAGCTCATTTAAAGGCAGCCTCCAGCTCACACTTGTTGACATGTTGCCTCTGGTAGACTGGCTCCTATTTTAATGTTTCATTCCAGTATCTGGTGTTTGGAGATCCTGGTGGGTTCTTCCTTCTTCTTTACTTCTTCCTGAGTCTACCAGGTTGAGAAAATGAACTTTTGAAGCCTGGGGTTTATTTTGTCTTTCTGTGATTATAAGAAAATATCTTTTAAAGTAGTCAAAACATTAAATGGGTTATTAACTTTTCTTGGTTTTTAAATTTTCTTAGTTTCTGAGAATTTTCTCCTTAGTCAGAATGTAGGCTGAAAATCTAAATAGGGTGGAATTGCATAGAATATTGAAACACACACAAAACCACCCAGAACAGGAAGACCTCCAGAAAAATTAAATCTATGCTGCGCCGTGTTTTTATCTGTGGTTTAGACCAACTGTCCAAATTATATGTATCTGAGAAACAGGAAATTCTGAAGAAGTGCTCCTTCAGTGCTGCATGGTGGCAGCAAGCCTCTGAAATAAATCACCCTATTTGATGTAACTTACTAAAAAATAAGAGCACTTTGAACTGAAAAAATGTTTTATTTTTCTGTATCAAGTAAGTGAGCCTTCCTTTCACTCCTAACTTGGGAATTCCTCCTGTCTCCTCCGTGATCTAGTTAGCCCACATGTAATAGCATATCTCAAGTCTAGCCTGAGGTTTAGAGTAAATTCACGCTGAAGATCAAAATGAGTCTTCTAATCAGCCTTTAATTCAAAAATTTCTGCTGGCATTTTATCAACTTCTGTTGTATCTAAGATAAGAATATCACCAGAGGTTGAATAAGGCTGTGTTTATTTTTTCATTTGCACTGAGCTACATTATGTGCCATAATTATTAGCACTATTCTTAGAAATTAGGACTCACTTTATGAAACTAATGTTTGGAAATAGCATCAACGGTTTGTCTCCTGTAAGTCATTCCAGCTAGTAATCTTTAAAAAGGCAGTGTTATAGTCTTAAAAGTGCCCTGGGGATGGGTAAGTTTTCTGTTACACCAACCTATCCACTCATGCTTGGTTTACAGTGACAACTGAGTACTTTAAATTTGGCTGGTTTGGTATGTAAAGATTCCAATGGCTTGATGCATACATATCATCCAGATTTAGTTCAATAAACACTTTTACCGTACCATTAGCTTAGTGGAGGTATTTAATGGGACCTGGGAGAATTGGAGCTTTCTCACATGCCCTGTCACCATTTTGAACTTCATTCCAAGTTTACCTCTGAGGTAAATGTGTATGAGAATAATAATTAATGACTCATAGATCAGCATCTTGCTGTACGTCTGCATATCTTACAAGCCTGTACTGAATGTATTTGTTGGGTACTTTGAAATGATATTAATTTTTCCATATTTATTTGGAATGAAAGAAAGATCTTAAAGTCCCTGTTCTGAGCAATTGGTTGTTTTGGTTTATGGGTTCTCTGTAACTTCATTGCACCTTGTAGGTGCAGACCAGTACAGCAGCAGTCTGTGCACATTGAGTGAGCTTATGGAGTCAGCGTCACATTACCAAAATCAATGTGCCTATTGCTATCTTAGCAAGATTCTTAAGCACGTGCCTCATTAAATACTCTGAATTGTACAGTCATTGTCTCAGGTGGTCTGACATTGTCAGGCTAGGTTATTTTTTTTGTTTTTGCTTACTCTCTCATTTCCCCAGTTCTATGAGATTTGGCTTGTTTCTGTTCTCCATTCCAACAGCATGAAACTTCATTGTGTTGTAATAAGTTATTTTGTTATTGTGTAATGGCCACGTTCAACAAACCCTCTTAATCTTGGTAGTGATTTAACCTTGTGTAACATAGAGAATTTTCTGAATCCCAGAAGATTTTTACAGATTGGGCCAAAAGAGAAAGCTGTGTCTGGTAACGTGAGTTACGGTGAGAGCTGCATTAGGACATTATATAATCAAAGAAACAGATGAAATGCTAATCAAGAGAAAAAAATTTATAAAAGCTGTGATAGCAAGGCATGAGCTTTAGAACAAGGAACAGAAAGTTTGCTATAAATCCCATGCGGAAATGAAGATGGAAGCCCAAGAGTGTCGGTTGAAACAAAGAAACTGATAGTTCTATTTGGTTTATTTTCCATAAAGCTAAAGACCTTTGTTGGATTCCTCCATTCATATGCTTGCTACAGGCAGCCTGGAGAAACAGCCCTGACCAGACCAGCCCTGTGTTCTGCTCATCTCTCCCACTAGTGAGTATCCCATTTCCACTGCAGGAGGTGCTCGGTATTTCATAGGGTTGAGCCTGAATAGCTACATATATTTGGTTCCATTTGAGCTACAGATAGTTTTTTGTTTTTTTTTTTTTTTAATAGAAATAGTATTGGTGCCAGCTGTGCAAAACAGAAAACAAAAACCCCAAGCCCACACAAAGAGCTCACCCTTGCTTAGTCTTCTCTTGTATTAAGTGAGTGCCTGGCCTCGTTCATTTGTCTGAAGGCCAGCTTTTGTTCTGGACTGGCGGTATAGTATTTTTGTGAGCTCCCCCCTGCTATCACTGCAGTTGCACCTGGCAAGAGGAAACAGCCCACAATCTAAAAAAGCTCATCAGAACAATAATGGCTGCTTCTCTCTTGACAGGTTAATTAATTGTGTGCTATTATATTTTGTGTGTGGTTTTGGATGGTTTTGATACTTCTCTTTCACTTGTGTTTCCCAGTAGGATTTGAAAAGGCTGGTGCATTGTCTGCCTGTCTGTCACTTCAGATGGTGCTTGATGGAAAAAGAAGAGATGGAGAGGAAAAGAATGAGAGAGAGTATGTTGGGGTGTTGCAGTTAGAAAATCTTACTCACTGGGAACTGGGATAAAATAATGGCTATGGCTGACTGAAAAAAAAGGCTTTTTTTAAATAAATTTTGGGATTTGAAGTTTGTTTGGCCCTTTGGAAGGCAGGAAGTGTGGACTTCTCATCAGTCCAAGGCTTTAGTTTAGGCACACATTGACCCTTTAGAGACTTTAACATGGTCTTTCATCTCCCCCATGAGCATCTAGACCCATGGATACTGTTTTTTTTTGGTAGGAAATCTCTTCTGTGGGGCATGAGACGGGAGAGAAGAAATTAAATTCTCTCCTGAAAAGACTGAGATCCCCAGTGAAAATTTTACAAGCAGTTCCTGTCTTAATAATAGCAACTTCTCAGCTCTCAGGTGACATTATTCTAGAAATTGAAGTAGCAGTGTGCAAACGATGTGCTAGAACTAAGGGAGTTGACCAGGCATTATGATTTTTCAAACTGGAATATTGCCAGATATTGTATAACACTTCTTTATGTCCTCCCACCCAGAAATATATTGAGACTTATGGGAGGAAGAAGTTTGACGGTTTTCAGCATTCTTGGAAGATCCACTGCCACAGAAAGTTTTTAAATATTTAAGTGCCTTATTCATGCACTAAGACTTCATCAATGTTCACATTCAACATAAAGATATCACTAGAAGAATGTTATTCATGTCTGTAGGTTTGGAGGGCATTTATTGTATTGCCTGAGAAAGAAGCTTTGTGTCTGCACAAGAACTTGGCAGTGAAAGACCCTGGATGCCATGCAGTGTGCTGTCCTTCCAGATGGTCACTGTGAGCTGGGAATGTACTGGAATTGCTAATGGCTCTGACTGGGCACTGCTCTTGTGTCCACTCTGTGTGGTACAGGAGCCAAAATCGAGGGCTTGGCTTCACATGAATGAAGGTGAAGGACCAAGAGAAAAAAAATCAAATCCAAGCACATTGACTTATCCAAACACCCTCACTTATAACTGGATGTCATTCACAGTTTAGGAATTTTTCATTTCTAGATGAAATGAATGCAATGACAGAGAAGTGAGAGGCCTGAAGGTCTGGGAAGACTGAAGATGTGGGAGACAGGTTATTTTTATCTGAACTTTGATGGTTTTCATCTCTGCTCTATATGAGGAAGCTAGAAATAGTCCTTTTTTGGTACTGTGACAATCTATAATAGTGTTGTGGCCTGAGAACAGCCTGCTCTTGCTATGGTGGGATGGAATTGAGCTCAGGATCAGGAAGCACTATAGGCACATGAGATTCAAAATCCAAGCCCACATAGTACAAGTGGTATCATGGATCTTTCTGGAGTACTTGAGCTGGGGAAAATGAAAATTATTCTGTATAGGTGACTCTCTTTATTTACTTTTATTTTACTCTATTTACTAATTTAGAGAGTACCTTCTCTTTTCTTTGTTTTTCTCTAGAGAAGAGGAGGACTGTGTTCACAGATGGGAGTCACTACTGCTGCTGTGAAATCAGATGAATGTATTTATTGCAGTGCTAAAAATTCCCTTTTTTATGGGAAAAGATTCTTGAGTCTCAAGATTCTTTCATTTGTTGGGTGGAGATGCTACTCTCAACCTGGGTACCTTGATCACCTGACACCAGTCACCCTCTGTCTCTTCCCAGGGGCCAAATTGATGTTTGCACTGAGAGAAATGCACCAGAGCAGCCTGATGTAAAGCTGTGGGTCAAACACACTAATGTATAAGTAACCTGTACTGCAAATATAAACATAGAATACTTGGTAAATCTCGCTCACAAAATCATAAATGGTTTTGTTCTGAGCTGTTCATCTGTTGAGGGCAGGGGAAATACCTGTCTGGCTGGGATAACATTTATATGATAGCATCTCCTTTAGTAAAGGAAGAAGCAGCCTTTTATTCCTAAAATGGAATACTCTCTGCTATGTGATGTAAATTAGAAAGAATCCTGTGATGCATTTAAGTTTTATTCTGCTTCCCACAGTCTTTCTGGTTTGTTACATACAGTCTATTAATGTGTCTCTGCTCTTGCTTGGCAAAGTAATCTGAACACTGCAAATGATAAGCTTTTATTAAACTATTTTAATCATCATCATCATCTGTCCAAGTAGTTTCAGTCCAAAAAGAACCACCCCCCCAGACAAACCCCACAGCTGATGTTTGAATGCAGTTTTGTTATGGTTCTGAAGGGACATTTTAAGGAACAAATAGTCTTAATGGTCAAGAAGTGGAGTTAGGATTTAGGAGGCTGGTTAGAACACTGCCATCCTGCTAATTTTTTTTGGTTTGCCTCATAAACACCACCAGTGACCAACTTCTGCTGGTATGTCACATGCATATTTCATCAGCGACAGCACTTTCGTTTCCATGTACATGTAACCTGCTCTTTTTATAAAGAGAAGTATGCAGGCAGATGTAACCAGTCTTGAAAGGAAAGTGCCAGCAGTAAATATCCCATGTAGACCTAAAACTGGAAATAGAAAATGCAAAATGTGCCTCAGCACAGCATTGCGTGCCACTCCTTTTGCAGGTTACATTCACAAAAGGTCTCTAGTGAGCATAATCTGCCTGGTTGTGGCAGCAGTGGCAATTCATTCTCCCATAGTCCCCTTTGTGCATAATCATCAACAAGATCTCCAGACATGTCAAATATCTCCTTTACTTCTGGATTTCCTAACTCTAGTTTCACCATAGGAATGCTCTCTAGAGAATTCCCTCAATGCAAAGTTTCCACGGAATGCTGCAAATGTTGCTCTTCATTGCTGTGAGAATCATTGGAAAGACAACAGCACAAATAATAACTAAATAAAATGAATAAATAAAAATACCAGCCCATTGTGAAGATAATCAGTGCAGAGTTCTTTGCCTTTAGCTGGCCCAAAACCCTAGCTGCACAGGAAACCATCTCCCCCAGCCAACTCAGTGGTGTGTTTGCTCTGACACATGCATGATAATCAGAGTACTTCTTACTGCTGGCTCCTTTACTGTAGGTGAATTTTGGACATCCAGAACATCCAGGTTTTTATTACATTAAGTTTATATGTCTTCCCATACTCCTTTGTGTGGAGGATGCAATTAAAAGATTTTGGAATGGGTCCACTGTGTGTATTCCAGTATTGATTTTTTCACAAGTAAGCTAATAATCTCAGTTAAAAAATAAGTGGCATTTGGAATCACAAGGAAAAGGATTAGGATATTTATTTTCTGAATAACTGTTATACCTCTCAAAGAGATGAGTTGTCATAAGCAGTAGACAGACAGTAGCTTTCCCTGGCATTTTGGAAAGACTTCTTCTGAAGCCTACTGGATTGGGATGAATGCTCTTGTCCATATCAGCACCTGGTTGTGAAGAAATATATATACCATGGTGGCTTGACAGGTCTGACACAGGAATTCATTCCTGGGTTTTCCTGAGGTCACAAAGCAAGTCCTGTACGGTTCCCCTCTGCTGCTAGCAAGCTTTTGCTCATCAATAACAAGCTTTGACTAACGGTATCTTCAGCAGGATGATGCAAAATGTTGTTGGTATTTGTCTTTGTGCTGATTAGTCCAGCCCTGAGTGTAAGTATTAGTGTCAGTCCCTAGGGCAAACAGGTGATGAAGCTGTAAGAGAATGTTTAAACTAAATAGGAATACATTTGAAATGGTGCTATTCACAGAGTCGATGCTAATGCTTGCAATGGCAATATTTAATACATAGAACTTTATGTATTAAATAAATGTGTAAATTTGATTTGGAAATATTTGGAAAAATGCATGGAGACAAGGGGTTGGGGGAGTCTCTTGGGTCTCAGTGTCCAGTCCTCTCTTATCACAGGCCCAGTGTCATATAATCCCTCTCATAAACTTGTGTAATCTTTTTCATATGCTTCTCCCAGGTTCTAGAGGAGGGTCTTGAATTATCTTTCATCTCAGTTCAAGTGTCTGCTTTGAACATAGAATGAAATCTGAATGTCACAGTTGTTTGAGTATCCTAATAGCTGTTGCACTAGTGGCTTTTCTCTTTCTTACATTCTCTTTTTCAGTTCAATTGAACTGTCACTACATTCCTGGAGACAAGGGTAAATGGAATTTTAATGTATTAAGAAATGGAAGTAAGCTACATGTAGTTATTTACCTATCTTTCAGAAAACCTTCAACAAGGTTCTAGTTGACCAATGCTATTTTTTTGCACTGTGAAGCCAAAAGAAAGGTCTGAAAAAAAAATGTCTGTGTGAACTACTGTTATCTGGGGTGATATGCTTGGTTCCTCAGGGTCCAGATAAGCCTAGCTGACTAGAGTTGCAATGAATAATTCACTGTCTCTAAATTTAGCTTTGATCTATGTGATTGTGTTGTGAACTTGAAACATACTCACATATATCAAGCACAGGAATTTCAAAAGTCTTACTATTCCCTCTCTCATATAAACACCCTTCTGGCCTGAAATTCTTCTCCAAGTCCTTCAGCTGTATCAGAGTGTTAAGGTGCATTGATTTAGGTATCTAGAAGATCTATTTTAAAAAAAATATTAAGACTTTTCAGAGGGTCATGTGAGATCGTGAAGGAGTTGCAAGGATACTGTCCTGTCTGGCCTAGGAAAAGGGTAAAGATGAGATACTGTTTCTATTTTATAGACTGTGCAGTGATTAAACTATAGAAAGATGTAAATATTTCTTTGAAGAGGAGTTGTTCTAATTTTATTAGAAGATATATTTTTTTTAAATTAGGGTCAGCATATATGCTCCCTTCCATTTTCTCAGAATCTAGTTGATGCAGGAGAGGAAGCCTTCATCTCAAAGTGAAACCAGGTTTGAAAGAAAAAAATACCTTTTATTAGACCAGTAATTTGGTTGGAAAAATCAGATTAGTTTCCAGGCACATGTGCTCTTCAGATACAAATATAAAAGTCATAGAAACTGCACAGAGAGTGTAGGCTGGCATAAAAATCCTGATGAGGTTGCGAGATTAGGAGAAAAGATACATGACAGTGAGTGGCTGGACCAGGGGACCATGGAGTGGTATCAGCATTGGAGCAGAAGGAAGATCTCTTACTTTTGGAGATGGAAAACAGGAAGGTGGTTTTGATTTATGTCAAAGGACAAGGGCTTGAAGGTCCAGAAATGTGGAGTGAGGTAGAAAGTTACAGAGATTGAGCAAGCTGAGCAAACTGAGTAACTGAGCAAATGGCCTGGGATAAACAGGCAGGTAGCATGTGAAGTGAAGGCCGAGTCTGGGGCCTGGAGGGCCTGGAAGAGCGGAGGCACATCAGCTCTGGAAAGAGAGCTGCATATGAAAATAAAGAATGTTTAGATGTATAGGACATGGATATACAGATAAGGTAAGAAGAGGTTGCTCAGAAGAAGAGAGGAAGAAATTCTGGGATCCAGCAGTGAACCTGAAGAACAGAGCTGGGTCTGAGAAAGGGAGGGGAGACAGAAAGTACCAGGGCAGGGACACACTGGAGCTGGAAATGCAGAAAGGATAAAATTCTGGACATCTAAAGGGGGAAAAAAAATGAATAAATCTGTACTTCCTAGACGATTTTCAAGGCAGAACCAGAGAGTTGGAGACTGCTGAGTCTTGGAACTGTGTGCTGTGCTATGAGTCAGTCAAACTACTCCTGCTGTTGGCTTCCCTGCTAGCGCAAATGGCAGAGAGGTTTTCTCTACAGGATTGCAAAAGTTCCTGTCAGAAGCCACAGGCTGAAGTTTCTGTGTTCATGATTTGCTTCTAGTAAGTCTAGATTACTCCACAGAAGCTCCTCACTAGGACTATCTTACCAAGCACCTAAGGGTTAGGCAATACCAAGGTCTGGGTATCCTATTCCTTATGGTTTTGCTTTCCCATAACTAAGTTGCAATAATGAAGCAAAGGTACCAGTTACTATCAAATCTATATTACTACTGTGGTGCAGGTATGAAAAATTAACCCAGTGCTACTTAAATAGTGTGTGTGAGGAAAAGCTTCCAGTCAAAGGGGACCTGTTAATCAGTGGTTTGAGGACGTTACCTACACTTTTGAGTAGCTTGGAAATGCTACTTGGAAGGCTCTGTCCCTTCAATTTTTAAGAAGTAGTTTGGTAGTTTTCATTCCAGCACTTGCAGTAGAAGTCTTATTATGGTGTTCAGGAAAGACACAGGCCTGGAAAGCTAGTAAATAATTCCAGAATGTTTTGATTAGCTTCGGGATAACAAAAAGAGGTTACATGAGTTGGTTAAAAGGCTTCTCTGATGAAAGCTGAAATGGGCTCTATGACAAATCTTAATGGATGTCAAGCCTCAAAATCTCTTCTAAATTCACCCAAGTACAATTTTAAATTAGGCCATCAGACTTGTTTTCAGTGAGAGGAAACATAGACATAAATGAGCCTGAGTGCTTAAGTGAGATGGAGATGATACAGATGAAAATGTTTCTGTAATTTTAATGGATGTGAGATTTATGTACTAGGCAAACTACATTATAATAGAATTTTCATTAATTTATATTAAGAATGTCTTTCTTTTCTCCATTTGTCTGCTTGGGTGTAAAAGTCTATTAATAATAAATAGTATTATACTGAAGATTTTTTTTTCCAGTTTTGACCCATTGAGCCAAATGAGAACTTCTCATGATAAATCAAGTGCAGAAAAATATTGCCTGTGTAGCATTTCAAGTTGCCAGGTCCCAGAGCCTAATCTTTCCTGTAATGATTTGAACAGCAGGTAGTCTAGAGAAGGGCAACAAAGCAAACAGAGAGGCTAATTTGACACATTATGTAAATTTGGGATTGGCTGAAATGCAGGCTTCAAAATCTGCATTCTTCTTCCCTTCAGAAAATTTTAGCTTCATTTTGGAATATGCTTTTTCAGTAATAAGAAACCTCTGAATGTCTTATTCCAGACCAAAATACAAGCTGTGAATTTCTCTTTTTCTCACCTTTGCTTTGACTCTGGGAAGAACATCCATTGCGTTTTTGCAGCTGCTATAAATATTTTGCCTGTTTGATTTATAGCAATGTTTAATGAATGAGTGGCAGTGGCTTCCTTATCAAGCCACATAGCCATGCAGACCTTTTCTGTAAGACAAGGGCAAAGTGAGCCTTGCTAATGCCTTTTTTAAAAATGATTGCTAGATTATAAATGCCAAGTCTAGTTAAAATAATGCACACAGCTAGCTGTTAAACCAAAAACATAGCTGCCATTGTCACAGCTCAGAAAAATCACAAGTGAAGCAAGCTTCATAAATTCAGGTGAATGGAAACAGAAGCTTCTGGAGGCAGCAATTCTGTTCAAGGACTTCTGCTGAGTCTTCAAGAGGCAATAGCATGCAGTGGAATGTATGTTGTGTGTTGGTATGACATGTCTTACTTAGCTGCTCCATGGGACAGCAAAGTCAGATGGTTTTGATTTGCCTGATGGGAAACAACACTGGTCATTTAGGAAATTAGTAATCTTCTTGGATGGTAGGCAGTGAGGGATGGAGTACAAGGAAATGTCCTGGGCAGCAGATCAGTCCTATCCCTGGGAATCCCACAGCATGAGGTGTGGTCTTGCCGCTGAAATTCGTTCTCAAGTCTTCTTTGCAGTTACTTGGCAGAGGAAAAAGTTTTCCATTTTGAGCAGGAGAACACATCTAAATCAGGGTAGCTTTGTAAATCAGTTTTGATTTACTGATTTACAAAAGTTTTCAATTCAAATTCTTTAGAAAGATATATGTGAATTAAATGCAATTAAAATGCAGAACGATTGTAACTCTCGTTTTCTTTATGATCTGCTTTAAAATGTGGATGTGACTAAGATTTGTTGAGTCAGACATGTATCTGGGTCAAACTGGTGTTAGAACTGCTGATTTACCTAACAGCTTAGTTAGAGTGACTTAATTTTGTGTCTGGATTTCTGAATATGGGAAGATGAATTATTGACCTTTTTGTTTGTGCTCCAGCTGGTAATGGAAGACAACAGTTTTTTAAAACTATAACAAATGAGGAAAGAATGAGAAGCAAGAGAACATTTGTGTTTTCACTATTACATACAGACAATAGCCACTCTCAGCTGTAAATACTGCTGCACTATTAATCTACACATTGGACATTAGCTATAGGCTGTTCTTTGACAGTGTATCAGTAAAAGTGTACTGACATGCAGATTTTTTTTTCATTCATTTATGACTATGTGTAGAACTCTAACAGCAGCTCTTTAACTGCTAAATTGAATGCCAAATGTTGTTAGCAGGAGAGGGTAAAAAATGAGTTAGAACTTGACTGGGGATTTGAAAAGAGTAGACTTATATTTTGTAGGATGAAAACAAAAATATTGGCAGAGCCTCTTCTAACTGAGACTTGTTGTTATTATAACGGCCAGAGTTTCCCAATTGGGATGCTAAGGCTGTTTGGCTGCTAGCTCTGTTAAATCTTAATTTAGACATTAAAAAAACCCACTTTAATGCTGACATTCCACATTATTCCCCAGAAGGAGGATGACTTACAGATTTTTAGAGACATAAAATTGGTCATAGTGCCTGATATTTTATGTATCATGTTTTTGTTTGTCCTTTGGTGGTTTATTTAAAATGCTATGTCTGTATCAATTCCTTAATCTTTGGGGAGAAATAATGTGAGAGATTATGATTTATGAGTGGTGAAGTAAATTGATAGTATGTTTGTCTTGAGTTTATAGTTTAAATGCCAGTAGTTTGGTTAGTAGCTTCTGATGGTGTTTGTTTTCTTACTAAGTATATCCAGATACAGTGTACTGAAAATGCATCACACCATAAAAACTTGTGACTTTGCCTCCTTTTTTTCTTTTTCGTGAAATGATAATTTTCCAAAGTCAACTCACAGCTAAGGAAGAATAGCAGCTTTGAAATAGAGTTGTGAAGAGACTGATGGTATGTTTGGTGAGGTATTTGGGTTTATGTAAAATTGCATTAATGTTCAAGTTCTGCTGCGCAGAACATTAAACTATATAGAGAAGTAAATTCATCACAAGAGCTCATTCTGAAATCACATTATGATTTTAACAGTCTCCTGATAGCCAGATGGAATTAAACAGAGGGAAAAAAAATCTATCATGCTGAAATCAGAAATGAGGACAATCTGTCAAATCTAAACAAAAAGACCTCTCTTTAAATCTGGAAGTGATATCTAATTCTGTGATTGCATTGCCAAGGTTAGTTGCTACTTTGAGTGAAGCATGCCATGTACTTTACAAATGCAGTTTCTTTTTCTGCATAAGTAACATTCACAGTTGAGTCATATTCTCATTGAATGCCCAAATCCTTCAAATTTATTGGATTTTTTATGGGATTTTTTTTTTAAACTTTGGTTTTATGTGACTAAGCAGCTATAAAACTAGATTAAAAAATCAGCATTGCTAGTTAGTTGGGACTGATTAGAAACAGTACATGATTTTGGCTTTGCTCCCTTTTTAACTGGGTCCCATTCAGTCCCCTACAGAACTAGGGTGATTTCAGAAGCTGGCAGTTTGAATTCCTGGGAGAATATAAAAGGCTTCTGGAGAATATTACAGGAAAAAATTATGGAAGTTTTACAGGATAAAATAAGGTTTTTTCCTGAACCTTGAGAGAGACAAAAAAATCAATTATCAGCTTATAACATTTATGGTGGGGGTATATAATTTTGGTATAACCATTATTAACTGTTTTAGCTTAAGAAATAGATCAATGAGTCTTAAATACATGTGAAGAAAATTTTTAAAATACAATTTTGTGATGCATATATATATGACTAAATTCTTGCAGTCAGTGAGAGTGGGTGCATGTAATGCATAGATCAGCTTACTTTTTGTAGTCAGAGTAAGGTTATTAAGAGGAAAAAACTGAATCAGTTAATTTTTTCAAAAAAATTGTATTATATTCTGAAATATGAAAAGACAGGGCTTAAACTAACAGATCACTGTGAATAATTTTTAAATCTCCAAAGTTTGGAATTTTTTTATTTATCAAAATGAGTATGGTATAAAAAAAATTGCTGCTTTCCTTTTAAGTGTTCTGTTATCCTAAAGAAGTTACCCTGTTTTGAGGGTTCTGGTTAACATGAATGATCTGGGAAAGCAAAGAACCCATGAGTGGAAACTCCTCTACTGTTGTTTTGGTCAGGAAAAATGAAGTCGTTCAGTAAACCTTTTGTAATGAAAACAGAATTTTGGTTACAAGAGTGAGCAAGCCATCAAAGTTAGTTTCTTTAGGAAAAAACTATCACAGTCTCTTTTCTTGGATGCTCTATAGTTGTATTTTTAGTCTATGAGTGTGGTGGGGAGGAATATTGATTTTTAAAAATTGTTTTAAGTTCTAGCAACACACATGTATTAAGTCTCATAATGTGCCTGTGAGGAAATTTATTTAAAGCAACGTTTTAATCTTATTTCTTTAAAGGCAATTCTGTACCTGCATTAGAGAATATTAAGTGTTGTATTTTCAAGGTCTTATTAAATATTCAGTCATTTTCTTTTTCCATGGTCAAGTGTGTCAAGGGCAAACCTTCTGTGTCCTGGGATGTAACTCAAACTAAATGAATCTTAAGAGCTGCTATTAAATGGTCACATTAGAAAATATACATTACACAATGAGGGGAGTTGAAAGAGGAGGGGGTCGTGGTTGTGGTCCAACCCCAGAACAAGTATCCAGACCAGATACAAACTTTTTATGGGAAAACACTGAAATATGGTGAGAGATTTTATTCAAAACTTAAATGTGAAGCAAGAAGTGAGGATGACTGTGGAAAACTAAATAATTGTGTAGAAATGGCCTATTTAAGGGTGTGGGATGGAAAGAAGAAACTTATTTTAAATATGGAGTAGGATCAGTCTGATCTTATGGATATGTATAGTACACCTGGGTGCAAAGGTCAATGTCCAGCTTCGTTGCTTTGTTCAGGCTCTGTCTAAGCTGTTGATCCTTGGAATGGCTGCAGTAAGGCCCTGGCTCCATCCCAGGACAACGACCAGTCCCGTGTCTGGGTTTACTTGGAAATGAAAATGTGTGTGTGTGTGTGTCAGATGTGAGCCACAGCATCCTCTGGCCTTCTGCCTTTTCTGACTGTGAAATCCAGACCTGGCCTATGAGATAAGACTGCTGCCATGTCATTTGCAGCCACAATTTCTAGTGAACTTCATTTTTCAATGCACTTAAGGAGCTTTGTGCAAGGTAAAACGTGACGTTGGACTCATACAAGTTCTGCTAATCCACAGACTGCTCAATTTGGTTTTCTAGAATTGGTTGTCAATTTTGAAATTTCTTTAAGCTCTCAGTTTAAATACTCAGTTCCTCCTGAGACACTTAATTCAAAGTACGAATCATAAAGTTTTCTACTTCCAACAAGTTATCTGCAGGCACCTCACACTCTAGATTTATGTGCTTCATTGAAAATAAAGTTATAGATGATTAATCCACTTACTGTGAACATTAGTAGAACTTAGTAGAACAACAGAGAACTTAGTAGAACAACAGAGCTTGGTTGGTGATCCTGTCAACTAGACAAGCTGGGAGATGGAATCTCTACTGTCTGAACGTGTGATGCTGACACACAAGAACAAAATTGGGTGCACAGTGTCTTCACACTGCGAGCAAAGGAAATCAGCAGCCTACTGAGAGCTTTAACTGCTTAATGAGGGATGCTCTACATGCTGTGTATTGCATACTGAATATTTTTGCAACTTTTAACTGCTCTCTTCTG
The DNA here is from genome assembly GCF_001522545.3 of Parus major. NCBI lineage: Eukaryota > Metazoa > Chordata > Aves > Passeriformes > Paridae > Parus > Parus major. The sequence continues at coordinate 35,440,430 of NC_031773.1, read as the reverse complement.
ACAAAAATGGACTGAATTTTTTATTAATTCAATTTGTGTTAATTTCAGTTTTGAAAACGGTGGCCCTAGAGTGTTTCTACAGCCATTCTGTCACTTAGGAAAGTAGTTCCTTCAGGAGGGAAAAAAACCCCAAATGACGAAAGTTAATTCTATTACGTCAATTGAAGCAAACAAGAAGCACATACTTAAGAAACCCATTTTAAAAAATAAGGAAAAGATCATGATTACTTGAATATTACTTGAAAATTTTTCTTCAGCTTTTTTTTTTGAAGACTCAAAAATTGTGTTAGGGCTGCAGTCTTTGGTTTAAAAAAAGGGGGTGAACAAGCTATTTTGCTCTGTACCAAGGCTGAACTTTTCTTGCAGCTAGTCAAAAACAAAATTTTCAGAACTTTTCACAGTGAAAGGTTGGTAATGATTCAAACAGAAAATTGTCTCTTGCTGTAACCTTTCTGAACAAGTGATCAAGGTGACTCCTTTTAGATTTTTCTGCTTCATAAAAGAAAAAAGGAAACAAAAAAAGTTGTGTGTGCTACCCTGGTTATTGTGGACTGAGGAACTATTGCAGGACTGAGGATTAGAACTTGGTTGGTTACATCCACCAGAGAATTTGTGAGTTCAAATCTGTATTATGTTTTTCTGAAGTGTGGTGCTTGCCCACATGACAAAAATGAATGTATTTTTAGAGGCTAATTACTTTAGAGAAGCTGGAATTAGGATGAAGGAGAGGGAAAGCATAAAATGGAGATAGCACATGACTTCATTTAGTTTCTATCATTACAGATGTATATGAAAAACATGCTAGAGACTTTTCAACATGTTGCCTGGTATTATGTAACATAATACTAAGGAATCATCTTTGTTAATATAAAATTAATCCCTAAGCATTTTTCTGTTTGACTGATAAAATGTTCATGCTTGCATTGGTCTTTGCTTCTTGCAGGTTCTCTGAATCCTCTGATTATTGCAATAACATTGTAGGTCTCTTGTGTATGAGGCTTCCTCTGGCTAGGTGCTGTTCAAGCTCTGTCCTGATCCAAGAAGCTGGGAGTTTAAAACCAAGTGCAATGAGAGATAAAAGGAATGTGTGTTTGCTCAAAACAGTGATGGCATGTGTATGCATAGCAAAGTGTGTACATCACATATGTTTTACATTTCTGGGAATGCTTATTGCAAGCTTACACAGAAATCTGTCATCAGATGGATGGTGTTTTCTTGTCTTTGTTCTAACCACTGGAAGATGACTGTCTTTAGGATAGATTTTGGACATAACTGAATGTCTTTTACCTTTAGGGATAATAAAACACTGAATGTAGGTGCATAGCTAAAAATTTCAATCTGCCTTGCCAAGTGCAATGTCAATGCAGTGTCAATGTTTAGAAAAGCAGTAATAAATAGCTTGTCAGGCAGTTCTACCTTTAGTTACTCTCTTGGTATTTGGCATTTTTTTAGAAAGTTTCTGAACCTGAATGGTCTCTGAAATACAGTCCAGAAAGCAGTGTAATTATTTACATACTGTTAGTTTTACTGCACTGTTGAGTGCACAGTTAATCCTTATTATATCTGAGTTGTTGGTAAATTTTCCTTTGGTTACCCTGAATAGTTTTATTTTCAGACAAAAAAAAAATCACAAAAAAGAAAATAAAAAAAAAATAAAATCACAGTTGTCTGAAATCACCAGTGTTGCTATTGAAGGGGTTTCTTAATATTTTTTCTGTCAAAAGTTCTCTCCCAAATTACAAACTAGAGTGCTGACTTAGCTTCAGTGACTCAGCCTGCAAAGATTTGCTTGCTTTTTCCTTCCTTGACTGTGTAGAAGGATTCTGGAGAATGCTATAGGAGACACCCAAGGGTCATTGCTAGCCCACCAGTGGCTTAGAGTCTGATAAATTCTCTACCTCTCTAGAAGTTTTACAAATATCTGCTGAGACTAATTCACTTAGATTGTATAAATCTGGTTGTATTTGCTGACTCTAGTTGTCTCACACAAGAGTGAGGCTCTTTTGTGTATGTTGATATCAGGTGCTGTGAGCTATGAACATGCAGCAATTTTGTAGTTAAGGCAAAGGCAGAAAAGCCTATTCAGTAAAAATCAGACAGTGTGAGATTGTTTGCTTAGCTTGTGGCTAGAGGTCCAGACTGGATGATAAGTGTACTGTTCAGTCTGAGTCAGTACTTTTTGAAAGGCAACAGATTTAGAGTGTTTGCAATTGTAGGGTATGGTGTAATAAGGTTTTTTCCTTGGCTGAGGAAAGGAAGCCATAACTAACCTTCAAATATCTGATATAGGTAGTTATATGGGATTTTTCATAAATCCATCTTGTGAATCTGAATGTAATAAATTTGCTAGACCTGCACTGCAAATTTAAGCTTGTTTCCGGAAAAAAAAAAAAAAGGAATTCTTTCTAATGGTTGTAGAGACAATATTTTGTTGTCTAACCAGTGTTCCATGTTAGAAAAATACAAGCATTTGGTATTGTATGAACCCAGATGGGTTCCTGTGGCACATAACTCTAAATCTAAATGCTAATACTAAATTCAGTCTCTGATATCCAAAGTACACAAAATCGGTTTTGCCACAATGCTGTAACCTGGATTAAAGTGGTAGAACAGAGGCATTCCTGCTTATGGCTGTTATTTTGTCTGCCTTGCAACTAGATTTTTCCCAATGACATTCAAGATTTCAGTGTGGTAACTCGATACTAGATATTTTTAACCTGTTCAGGCATCCTTTTGCCTCCTTGGGCACCTAATGCTTTCAAAAATCTTCATGTTTCCAGAAGCCTTTTTTTTCCCCCCAGCTATAAATTTATTGGCTATAAAATGTTTATTAAGATGAAAATTCAAAATAAATATATTGTAATTTATGTACCACACCACTGTTGTTTGAGTGCTATCTAATATGGCTTTAATGTCATTGAAAAGAGGTTAACCATTATAGCAAAGGAACAACTGACCTCAAAACACCTTTTCATTTGGTGCATATTCCTCAATGTGAGAAATTCTATCTCCTGCTCTAGCTGTTTGGCTCAGTGTTAATTTTTGAGGTCCTGTCCTGGATGTTCTCTGTTATTCAGTGCTTGACTGTGATGGCTGAATAGAAGAACAGACAGTCCTTTTTAAGTCCTAACCAATCTTTTGTGATGGCTGTTTCCAGGTTATTTACCTGTATTTTATCAATTCACATGCCTCTACTAGAACTGAATTTGTATTTCTCTTTTTGTTTGGATTGCCCTGAATTTGTAAGCTAGTTAGCAGGATTGTGGATCCTAAGACTGTGGCAAAGCTCTGCCACCACAGTGTGTGAGGTTCTGTAAGGTTTACTTATAGTGCTGCCCAAGATAATCAGTGATGGATGACTACATACATAATAGGCTATGCAACCTGCAGTCTGTAACACAGAAGGCATTTTCTATCAGTAAATATCCTATATTTATAAGTCATTGAAAAGCTAAAGGGAACTCAGTGTTTGGATCTGCTCCTAGATCCCTCTGAGGTGCTCTTCAAGACAGGTCTGAATTATGAACCATAATCTCAAGACTGTTAGGGTCAGCCCATATTTTTCACTGTGAGAGAGCTGGACATCTTTAAGCATTGCTGTGGTTGGTGTGTACAAGGAACCTTAAAAACTGAATCAAATTCAGACAATTTTGCACAGCTGAAAGGATTTGTTGTCACTTTCCTAATAAGTTGCATTTTGTCATGAAATCCATTGCCAAGACTTCCTGCTCCTGGACTCCTCACCTGCGTGTGAGAGATGTCTGCTGTTCTCCTCTGGCCTAAATGGTAATTTCTATGTGTATGAATTTGCCAGCCATTTGGGGAAGAATGAATAAAAATTTTACTATAAATGCAGACATCATTTGTATTAATGTGAAGAGCTTTGTGGTTCTGATGTCTCTTATCTCTTTGTGTTTCAGTTCATCGCTTTTGCCTCTTTATTCTTCATCTTAGTTTCAATCACAACCTTCTGCCTGGAAACACATGAGGCTTTCAATACTATTATAAACAAAACTGAGCAGGTCATCAATGGGACAGAAGCTGTGTTACAGTATGAGATTGAGACAGATCCTGCACTGACATACGTGGAAGGAGTCTGCGTGGTATGGTTTACATTTGAATTTTTAGTACGTGTTATTTTTTCTCCCAACAAACTTGAATTCGTCAAAAACCTCTTGAATATCATTGACTTTGTGGCCATCCTGCCCTTTTACCTAGAAGTGGGCCTGAGTGGGCTCTCCTCCAAAGCTGCTAAGGACGTGCTCGGTTTCCTCAGGGTGGTAAGGTTCGTCAGGATCCTCCGGATTTTCAAGCTCACCCGGCACTTCGTGGGCCTCAGGGTGCTGGGCCACACTCTGCGAGCCAGCACCAATGAATTTCTGCTGCTGATAATATTCCTGGCCCTCGGTGTTTTGATATTTGCCACTATGATCTACTACGCAGAGCGGGTGGGAGCCCAGCCTAATGACCCGTCAGCGAGTGAACACACACAGTTCAAAAATATCCCTATCGGCTTCTGGTGGGCTGTAGTCACCATGACCACCCTGGGATATGGGGATATGTATCCACGGACTTGGTCAGGCATGCTGGTGGGAGCCCTGTGTGCGCTGGCAGGAGTGCTCACCATAGCCATGCCCGTGCCTGTGATAGTTAACAATTTTGGGATGTACTACTCCCTGGCCATGGCAAAGCAGAAACTGCCAAGGAAGCGAAAGAAGCATATCCCTCCTGCTCCTCAAGCCAGCTCACCCACCTTCTGCAAGACAGACTTGAACATGGCCTGCAACAGCACACAGGGTGACATCTGCCTGGGCAAGGACAACCAGCTGATGGAACACAACAGATCATCAGGTAGGACCCCACTGGAAATGCATGTCCTCTGAAAACACTTTATAGACCAGTATGTTTGGTAGGGGTCAGAAAGCAGCCAGTCTTTCTGCCAGGAGAAGATGTAGCTCCCACCCTTCTCCCCTCCAACATTTGCGTGTGTCAGTCTCATAGAGGAAAAAATAGGTATAGTGATGTTCCCAAACCTCTATGTAGCTGGTCTATACAGTTTTGCTTGCTCTGTTGAGAATGCTTTCCTGCTGATGATATCAACCTTTTCTTTTGCCTGTTGTTTGTTGCGTTGTATGGATGTTTCTTGTTTTTCTGCATGACTGTGACTATTTGAGCAGCCACCGTGTCCCACCCTGTTGGACTCCATGGTGTTTTGCCTCAGTGTCTGTCTCTTGTGTCAGCTTTGCCTGTGCCACATCGTGGCCTGTTAAGCAAGATCCTACAAAGAAGCAGTCATTTAAAAGGAGCAGGTGCTTTACATCCAAAGCCCAGCACTCAAAGGAAATAGGAAGAAATTTTCTTTCTAGTTTTCTTTCCATTTGGCATTCTGCTTCCCTGGCTAAAAGAATCTCCTTCATCTGTGTTAGATGAGACATTGCATGATATTTACTATTCATTAAATTACACTAGCATAGCTGATGTAAATCTTGTCAAGAAAAAAGAAAATGGCAGCCCTTAGCATCATCATCGCTATTACAGTTGATTTTTGTGATTTCTATTACCTTATTTGTTAGAGTTCCAAATGATGAATAAGGAGTATTTTGTGCTTTACTCAGTGAAATTGCATATCAAATGACAGCCTCAGTCCCTCCAAGCCACTGCTCCATATTCCAAACCTGTTGCAATTAAAGAGTAAATTTTACCTCTCAGCATAATTAAATAGTTTAGCTGCAAGATTTTTTTTTGTTGTTTCTTAAGCATATTTATTCTTAAGCCAAACACAATCTGTTTAAAAAGCTCACATACCGGTCATGAGACTCCAGCTGTAAAGCTGCTAAAGAATCATAAGAGCAAAACCACTCATGACTGGTGTAATTCAGTAATTGAAATACAGTTTTTAAAAAGAAGAGTCTGGAAAATCAGTCTCTGAACAATATCCTTCTTCGGTCTGTTGCTCTGTTACTAAATAGCATTTACATTCAAAGAAGCTCAGTTTCACTCTCTGAGTTGCTGTTCACAAAGTTAACGCAGCTTTTTGAAATCCTAAATATATTTAAAATGATAGAAATGCTTGAAAAGACTCAGACTGACAGTAAAATATAGTTAGTTTTTCAGTGCTTTGACTGATACCCACTTAGAGATAACATCTTTAAAGTGTTAATGGTAACAGCTTTTTCATGCCATCAGGTCCTACCAAAGGTATTCTGAATGGAGAAGGCTCAGTGTGATCACTATGTCTCTCACTAAGAGACACTTTTTTTTTGTGTCTACAGCTTTATTTACAAGGGGTTGTAATCCTTGAAGTCAGAGAGAAAGCAGACATGCAAGAAGGAGCCATTTTAAAGTGTTATCTTTATTTTCAGTAGTGCCACCGCTCACATCATGCACTGTAGCTTTATTTCTGATAGAGAATGTTATTAGAGTCACTATGAATTATGTGCAAAACTTCAAGGCTGAATTCTGCCCTTTGCATTCCCAGTTCAGAGAAAAACCAAAACATCCTCAGGTTAAAATGCAAAGGTAAAGCTGAAGTTATGTGCTGTACTGAGAAGGGATTTTTAAAGTGTGGCCTGAATTTGAAATGGTAGATAATTTTAAAAGAGGGTCCTTTGGGAGTGACAAATCAGGAGAGGTAGAAGTTTTGCCATTTGACAAAACAAAGTACAGAGACCGAGACAGCATTTAGTGTTGGGTACTTACGATGACAAGCAGTGCAAGTGTAATAAATATGCAAATGAAAGCAAAGTGTGTTATTAAACAGTGTATAGTGCCAAATGTTGAAAATACAGCCCTTGGATGAGGGCCTCTCTCTAAAAAATTAAACAATATATTCTAAACAAAAATGCCTAACATGACTTCTTGTTTAGCAAAAACAATAGCCAAAATAGTAAATAAGTGTTTGAAATATCCAAGGCTGACTGTATGCTGACAAGTTGCAGCCCAGAGTAGGTGACTAACTGAGCCTTGGTTTGATTATTTCTTAGTTCATAATAGTTTAGTCTAATTTTATGCAAATTTTAGAAGAAGAACAGGAAAGTCGGAAGATCATTTGTTCTTGAACAAAACGTGTATCTTTTGCCATTTTGTACTGATTAATGATGAATTGCAATCTTGTTTTCTTCTAATGATTTACTTTATATCTACTTTTTGAGTGATGGGAATATCTGGCATTCAGCGTAAGCTCTTTGTGATGTCTCATTTCCTCATTCATTATTGTCTGTAAATGGGCATGGTGCTTTAACCAGTGTTATCAGGTGAAGACAGTGCAGGAAGTGAGCAGCCACTCTCACCTGGTGAAAGGCTCCCTCCCATCAGACGTTCTAGTACAAGAGACAAAAACAGAAGAGGGGGAACATGTTTCCTACTGACAACAGGTGATTACACGTGTGCTACTGATGGAGGGATCAGGAAAGGTATGGACTTCTTTCATTAGATCATAAAAGGTTACTCAGCAATGTGCTTGTGAAAAACAATCTTAGAGTAAAATGATGTGCACAATGCTCTAAGAGGAAAGACTGTACTCACAATGTATTTTTTTTCTTTACTCCTAGTCATTCTTTTCCTTTTAGAAACACTCATCCCTTTTCGTCTTCAAAAAACGTGCTTGATGTTGGACCCTCATTTCACTTGTCTCTTCATTTGTCCGTAATCTCTTATGGGAAAGCCTCCAATTCAGACCTTGCTCATTCATCCACTCATCACTCAATACAACTTGTCATTCTAAAAGATATATTAATCATATTATAGCTGTGGTCTGCTCTTAATAGCTTAATAAAATTTATAGCTGAATACTCTTCAAAGGTTGACATGTCAGAAGTAAGGAACATTTTTGTTCTGAACACAAAAAAGCATATCCTGAGATGCTATTTAGATTTCTTTCAAATAGAATTCTGAGCTTAAAATGCCAAAAGATTTTTTTTTTTTTTCCTGGCAATGAACCACTGATACTAGAGGATGACTGTGTACCCCAGCCATAAATCAGCTATGCAGTAAAACAATGATTGACCTTGCAAGGTGTTAAAAATGCCTTTCTAGTTATTTAACCTCTTCAACTCTGACTGCTTGCTGCTCAGTAGGATGGGAGCACCCAGGTGGAGTTTGCAAAACAGTTTGGTACTTGCATCTCCCACAAGACTGATTGTTTCTACCCCAGCAGGCCACACCTGGCTGTGGCTGAAAACCTAATGTCAGGACATCGCCCTAAGATCAGCATGCCAGGGGTAGTCTTGCCATTTCCTTAGACAGGAACTGCTTTTTTTTCTTGGCAAATTATATTCTTGGCAAATTATATTCTATTATCTGTGTCATTCTGACAGATTTTGCATTCCTGAGTGCTGAAGTGTGGTTGTTCACCTCAGAGTTCATGTGAAATAGCCACGCCACTGGACAAACATTTTTGCCTGACATTTTTTTTTTAATTATTTTTTTCAAAGGAATTCTCTTGGGTTGTTTTGCAAGTGCTCTTTTTACACCTCAGAGCATGAGCTCAGTAGGTTAAACCTGTGAAGGCAGATAGGCAACCATGATACAGTATTTGCAAAAAGTATGACTCTCTGCTCAGGCATTCTGTGTACTCCTCTATATAATGTTTATCTTAAATGAAAAAGCATTGCAAGCATGTTTTTTGCACAGATTTACAACATTTTCCACTGAGCGTATGTTTCACTGTCTTCTCAACAACTAAATTTAAAATATTTCTTATGGTGAGAGTCCTTGAGGAGGTCAAGAACACCTGGATAAGGTAGATTGCCATGGCATCTTGCATAATCAGGTTTTTGACTTCACTCAGCAAGTTGTGGCAGTAACCATGACTATCAGAAATAATAAAAGAAGTTACCCATCACCTACTAAAGACATATTTATTTAACAGTGAGACCTATTTTATCCTAGAACATTTTAATTGGTAAATCTAGATTCAAAAGAAAATGGTTTTGTAGTTTTTACTAGAAAACTGGGGCTTGAGTTCAGAATGGACAGTTTTATGATGAGAAATGTGCTCTTTTATCTGGCTCTGATGATAATCTTCATTGAGGCTGAAATGTTTTAGCCACTGGCTTTGGAGTGTATTTTATACAGAGTAGGGAAGTTAGCACATAAGCAGAAAATATCTTCAAGTAATATACAAATGGGTATGAATGCTTGAATGTCATTCACGCATCAAGTCTACTACTTTGACATTTTATTTTTTTCCCTTTCTTTCTTTCGGTACATTCTTGTTTGTTTTTTTCCTTGGTTGATTCTTGGTTATGTTCAGTTATTATTTATTCTGAGCTTTTTTTGCATCTCCATCTCCAAAATGATACTGATTCAGAGCTGATCTACTGAAATACCTGAAAAGTACTGATTTTGGATCATGCATCTCTCACTTTTCATCTTGTGTATCTGGTTTTCATTTTTTAGGAGTTTCTTCTTTATTTGTAATCTTTACCATCTTCCTCTATCAGTTCTTTCCTTTTATCATGAGAAGAGTAGCAAGAAAAAGAATCTTAAAAACTGCTTTTCTAGTTTCTATGTAAAAAAGCTACCTGATTATTTTGATTTTTTTTTAAATAAGCTTTGTCTTTACAGGGAGTTTAAATATATACACTAGCATTGTGCTTCTCTTTAATTCCCTTTTCAAACATAATTCTTTCTAGTCTGTGTAAATAATGACAAAATCTCAGAAACTGGAGGCTGTTTCAGAAATGTATCAGAATTCTGTGTAGTATCACAGTCTAGTCTGCCCTTGCCATCTGGAGAGAACATTGCACAATGTTTTAGCAGACATGAGTTTATACAATTGCTTCAAGTATAGTTTTACAGTATGCAGGTCTCACTAGGTAAGAAACATGTTAATTGTCATAAGGGGAGAGCCTAAGATGATGTTTTCTAAAGATGCTGTTAACTCTCTGCTGCCTAGAGATCTGGAATTTGAGCCAGTAACCATTTCCATCAGGAAAAAAAAAATAAATTGCAACATTCCATGTGGTGTTTAGTTTTATTGTCATTGATATTTTAAAGTTTCTGTGGGAAAAAGTCTCATTATTCCCCTGTAGGCAATTTATATCTGAACATCTTAACCTGACAAATGCTTAAATGCATACTTGTCTTCAAGGAAAAAAGTAGTGCCACTGAAAGCAGTGAGACTTCTCATGCTTGCACTGAAGCACATACCCATGTACTTCAGGAGCAAGGTCCTGCCTGGCTTAATCTTGGTTGTATTTCATTGCTGATGTCTTCAGGACAATGAGGAGATACTTTTCTTAGCCAATTAGATTATTCAGCAGCTGCTGAAAATACTTGAATATGAAGATAGTGATGCAGTGAATAGCAATGTTTTTTCATTGCCTCTACAAAGTGCAAATAATCCACAGCGGCAAAAAGTAGGTAGCTCACAGTGTATGTGAACAGAAATGTCTGAAGTGCAATGTTCCCTTCAAATTGTGAAGCATTATGTGGTTGCCTCATTTAATTATTAATTATACTACTTGCTTATATGGATTAATACCATTGATTTTGTTAAAATCATCTGGAAAAGAAGCACAAATTCAATATTTTAAGTTTGCCATTCAGGAAGCATTTACAAATATGTCCAACTCTTCTGTCTTTTTAGTCTTTGAAATTAGAAGCAAAGCCTAAGGGTTAATATTTTTGAAGATAAAGCTTCTTATATTATCATTCAGTCCAATGCAAAACTGATTTACACATACTGTATAAAATTGATCTGGTTTCTGGTTTATTTATTTTAAAGAAAAAAAATTGTACTTTATTAAGAATTGAATTTAGCAGAGTTTTTTTTAATTCTAACAGTTTCTGTAGTTTGTCTTAATGAGTTTTTGATTATGCTTAGCCAGATAGCTCAGTCACCCTGGTGGGATCCTTTATCTTGCTCTCTGTGCAACCCTGCTGAAGCCCACAGTGCGATATTAAGTGCAAGATGGGTTGTGGAAGAGCAGGTCAGACCTCTTGTGTGGTGGTCTGTTTAATTCTTTTGGGAGAAAGTAGATGCATTAATTTGTAAATAATTTTATTTATTAATATCTTTTGGTAGTAATGTGTCTCAGCACTGAGTTCTTTTGCAGGGCAGATTCCCTCTGAGCCCCCGGTAGCTCCTTGGATTACATTACATTGTACTGTTTGTCTTTGTCTATTTTTTGGCTGAATTCAACTGATGTCTGTGCATTTTCTCATACAAGGCTATGAAAAATCTCGAAGCTTAAACAACATAGCTGGCTTGACAGGCAATGCTCTGCGACTGTCTCCAGTAACATCACCCTACAGCTCACCTTGTCCTCTAAGGCGCTCTCGGTCTCCCATCCCTTCCATCTTGTAAACCAGATGGCATCAATCGGCTACATAGTATTAAATCAAATACTGTTTACCACTTATTGGAAATAAATGTAGCATTAAGCATAGGCTCCACAAATACGGTCTAACTCCTGCATGATACAACTGTCAGTAGTAAGAAAAGCCACTTGGGTAGCTGAAGATTTTTGTCTTGGCTTTTAAAGATTACTTAAGGTAGCATTTCTCCTTTTATCTACTATATTGTCCTACTTTCCTGTGGCAATAAAAGGACAGTTAGTGGATGCTCTTGTCCAGTATATTCAATAAATAAGCATATTTTCAGGGAGATTTACTTAAAACAATGTGCTTCCAAGTAATTATCAGTAACTCCATTGAACCTCCATTCCTTGTGACTCTAATCCATTCTGAAGATGTCTGCTCTGAAGGTCTGCTCATTTGCATGGACCATCCTGTCTCCATCACCTGACAAGCAGTGTTGCCGATCGTGGAGACCACAGAGGGCTCTGGATGTGTGTTCTCACATTGTTACCATCCTGCTGAAATGAAAGCACTGATAAACTGGTCTGCATGTGGGATTGTTTTTCTTTGTTTAACCTTTTCCTTTATTTTTTTAACTATCTACTTGTTTATGAACGACTTTATTTTGTGATTAACTTATTTCGGTACTGGATTGCTGTATCAGAGTTCTGAATGTCTCCGGTTGTTTGCACACAGATAACTGCAAAGAGGTTGTCATTACTGGTTACACGCAAGCAGAAGCCAGATCTCTTTCTTAATGGCTTGGGGAAGGCACAAAACATGCAAGAAAGGTAAACGCCATCCAGACTTGCAATTTTAAGCTAGCAAGTGCTGCTTGGTACTGTAGTATTTTCTCTACTCCAGGGTTCTTCAACATTTTCAGAAGCTGAGTACCAAGTAAAACTGAAACAATTATTGGGGGCTTTTTTTTTTTTTTTAACCATTGTAAGAGGGTAGTAGTTCTCAAGTCGGGTTTTTGACCAGCCTTATACCTCTGGCTCATGGGCTTCAAAAATTTCTTCAGTCAGCGTTGAGGTGCTTTGTCCTCTGTGTTGTTCGTCTGTCTGTTTTGCAACCTGTCTCCTTGTATTCTTCATCTGTCTCCATAAAGCACAGAGATACTGTTACAATGCCCCCCTTTTTTTAAGTTGAACTAAGAGCACTTTTCCTCCTCTCTTTTTTTCACATGGACTATACATCCGTGTATAGATAGAAATATACATATTTTTCAAGTGCAGTTAGTATCGTCTAGACTAACTCGTGTGCACTCCTAAGATTTTTCAAGCGGCTTTTCAGCACTGACCGGTTGCCTATTGCATCAATCTTCCTCCTAGCAACCAGCATTCGTTACAATTTTGAAACTGTATCTCCTCTAGTGGCTTTTTCATTCAATATTAACCTCTGTTTATGCAACAGGACAAATGCAATGGCAAATTTGAGGTTCTGGGCTGGTGAGGAAAAATTATCCTTAAACTGTAGAGTTTTAGAACTACACAGGGAAGATCATAATGACTGAAATCTTAAGTGATCCTTGAAATTGTTGAATAATACCTGTCATGTTTTACTTTTTTGTTAGGAAAAGAAATTAAATATTTTGTTGACCGTGTAACATGTTCTTCTGTACATAGCCAAGCCCAATAGCATGACCTGCATGTCAGAATTCTTGTACAATAATGTATTTATCAAAGTATACATTTCTGATATTTAGAGATGTACATTGATTTACTTTTGGTAAAATATTGTCAATAGAAAGATAATTGCAAACAGCTTTTAGCAAATGAATTAATATAATATCTGGTGCTGCTGTTATATTAACTACAGTGTTGTACAGAATTTATCATGGATTTTTGACTGCTGAAAAAGGGACAATGGAATTTAGCCATACCAAGGACTGTACTGGAAAGAGACTGCTGCTGCTGAATGGACCCTGATAAACGACTCACACCTTGAGGAGGTCACTGAGACTGTGCTGAGAAGTAGAGCTTGTTAAAGAAGATGAAAGACCGCTGATAATTACTGCTGCCAGAGGAAGGGGTGACTAGTCACTGTTGATGAGTCAGTGTAAATAAAACGCGTGTGCATGGAATATCAGTTTTTATCTGTATCAAGGAAAGCTGAATTCATGTCATCATTGCTAAGGCTCCATGCAAAGACCCACACCCCTGTGTTTATTATTCCTGGTTCCTGCAGGAAGCTGTGCTGTGGATCATACAAAGACACGCGCTTAATAATGATAGTGATGTAAACTACATCTGTCTTGACTTCTGTCATACTAATGGCATATATTGCAAAAGTCACAAATTTGAACAGAGTAGGTTTGCATAAGTCCTTGCTTTCTCAGTTTGCCATGACCTAAATTTTTATGAATTCTAGTGTACATGCCAAGTCCTAAGTTTACTTTTCACTTTAATAACAAAAATGTGACTGCAGACAAACATCACTGACTTTGTTCACAGCACACAGTCTTCTTTCATTGTTACCTCAAACTATAAGTATTATCAGAAATAAAATTCTGGCAGCAAGAATATTTTGTGTTTTTTTTTTTTTTTAATTCAAAGTGTTGCAAACCCAACATTAATAAGTATAAAAATTGTATTAAAATTATATTCTACAAATGTATATTTTACATAAAATATATATTCTTCGATAAGTTATTTTCTGTGATTTTTGTGGTAAATGGATCTAGTCTATTCTATGTTTATGAGACATTGTAGTGCTACGATGTGGTAATTATGTTCCCTCCATCCTATTCAGTGGGAAATTCTCCAGAATCTGTTTTGTCACTCTGGCGTCCCGATTGTAGGGACCTGTCCCAGTTGTGAAACTCTGTATTGTGGAACTTCTGTGAACATGTCAAGGTGCATGCACAATCCTGGTGGAAACCAGTGGAAATGTAATACCTGAATTGGAGAATAAAAGGCAAAAGACCTGGGGAGGAACTTGGAACATGTCTTCTGAACTGGCTCATGAGCTTTCTTTAGCTGTATCGGTCCCCTGACTGCTACTGGCCATCCCAGTTCTCAAACCAGCCTCCCGGAGTGCGTGAGGAGCTAATTCAAAGACTAGCATGAGCTGGCTTCTGCAACAATTGAAAATTTATCAACTTGTTAATGACCCTATGCCTCACGTGGAAGTTTTGTCCAGGCTGGGTATTTTAAGTCTGATGGGAGTTTTGTCGCATCCTGGTCTGAAGTCAACCTAAAAAGGAGGTGATAAATGGTTGCTTAGAACTTCTAATATTTGTATTTATGTATTTGTGGCAACCAGAAACCCCCAAATACACAAGCAGATTATTTGAGAGCAGCGAGGTAGCTAGTACAGTTTTACAAATGATCTGAGAGGCTGTAACACAGTATTTTGGCATATGTGCTGTAATGTAAGAAAGGTTCCAGGGAACAGGATCAGAAAACAAGTGTTCAATTTTAGAAAATGTGTTACAGCGGTATGTCAGGAAAGCTCGCTGTGCAGTTTGCCCAAGGGTTAAAAGTTGCCTGTACTGTGATTGTGAGCAGTAGCCAAGGGAAGAAGAGGTGTAGTGGTCAGCCAGCACAAGGCTCACAGCCAGCTTCAGTCACCCAGGGTTATGCCTGCCCAAGCACCTAGAGAGGGGTGTCTGGTTTTCCTCAGTGCTTCACAGGGACAGGGGTGATCCCCAGGCGGGATGCAGACAAGGGGGTGCATTTTGTTGGTCAAGATTGTAGATGTACTAATGGCCAGATGGTGTCTGATATCTTCTGCTGTCTCTGGATGCTAAGGAGCCTGGATGAACCTCCACCAACACAGTACTTTGAGTCCAGGATATCCTGGACTCAGTATTATCTTTCTGCTAGAGAAGCAAGCCCATGTTTAAACACTTCCTTTTAAAACACACCTGGAGGACAAGCTGATGGTGAGTCTAATTACTATTCACATGTTTTGAAACTACAATCCAACTCTAACTATTCTAAGAGGAAAAAGGTGGCTTAATCACCAGCCCCTCCAGTTCTTCACCTGTTTCTAGGCCCAGGAAGAGGGAAAAGGGCATTTTTATCAGAGGTGAAATGCCAAGGTTTAACTTTCTCATGTTGAGGAAGGCTTTAAATGTAGACTTCACTCTTCAGGGTGCTGCAGTTCCTGTGTCTCAGATACAGTGCAAAGATTGGGCTGCACATTCTCATTCACTTTTTTTTTTTTTTTGGCCACCTTTAAAAGGAAAGTAAATGCAATGATCAGGAGCAAAATTGCACCAGGAGAAAGGAGTTTTGGTACAAGCAAAAAGATGCTGTGTGGGTATTCTGGCAAATACCCACCGAAGGGTGATTGTGGCCACCTCTGGGCTTGACTTAGGAGTCTGAAAACTTATTTAATCCTCCTGTGAGTATTACTTAAGAGTTAGAAGTCAAAACTAAAAAACAAACTGTGAATTTACAAGCAATGCAGCTTCTAAGACAATTTAGGAGATGCTGTTACTCATTTGCCTTCTAAAATTGTGAAGTCAAGATAACAAAAATGAGCATCCTTTTGAAAGATGAACTAATACAACGGTGGGGTTTGTGCAGAGATCAAAAGCTGTTATGTGTTGTGGAGATGAGCAGATTACAGGATGTTTGGACTTTGAAGGCAGTTTTTGTTCTTATGAGGCCTCATTCAGCACTGAGAAAATGTTGTTCCAGCAAATTTTGAGACATTGCATTATGAGTTTTTATAGGTCTATACTGCAAACTGTTGCCAGAATTGCTAAGAAGCATGCAGCTAATGGTAAATAATATAATCCTGTATAATCAAGGGGCTTTCTCCTTAGTGAAATTACTACTCATAAAAGTTCTCTTACAAAAGGTCTGAATTAAATTAAAGCTGCCAAAGGAGAAGGAAATTTAAGGAATCTGTTCAGATGGGTAACTGAAAACTATGGTGGGAAGGGATTGATCTATCATCAGCAAACTTTGCCAGCATAGTTATGTGAAATATGAATTTTAAAAGTCATGAATGAATTAACTGTATGAAAGAGCATTTTATCATTTGAAAAAATAATGCAGAAGTCAGATAAAGGAAATTGGAATAGAAAACTGTGATTAGAAAGAGAAAATTAATTTATTAAAATGCTGTACTACAAGTAATGGCTTGAACAATTCCATAATAGAGCCTTCGAGTGAGTGAGTGAGTGAGAAGAAATTACAAAAAAGCAGAAAGGTTTCTGTCAGGTCAAATTTATGAGAATTTAAAAATATATTTATAATACATTATTTTCTTATTTGAAATCAATTTTATTTAATTAATTAACCAAGAGAAAAGTTATTTTTAAAATGGTGGGTTTCAAAAGTCAAAAGTTGGCTTGTGGGCAAATACTGAACTGTTAGTGCTGGGTGTTGGGTACATAGCTGGTGTGCCCTTACAAGCATTTCTCTCCTACTTCAGTGGCTATCCCTGGGACATGTTGAAACTGCGGAGGTGTCTGATTTCTAGCCCCAGAGACAGGGATCTGTCACCTGCTGTCTCCATGGCAAGGCTGGGATGCTCTCCAGCCAGGCATGAGTGGTGCAGAGCTCCTGGCTCTGCAGCACAGCCTGCAGAAGCATCCCAAGTTTGGTCTAGGTGCAGCTTCTCATTGCCTTCTGGCAAAGTAGGCACGATTCCCCCACCCTCTGCAACCTCCTCCCCAAAACCCAACCTTCTGTCACTTGCATTTTTTTTATTACCAGCATGTTGATGAACAGCTGACAGATTTCAGATTCATGCTTTCACAGCTTCACATTCGCAGATGGCAATATTCTAGCATATTTTAAAAAAAAAAGTTGGAGGTGGACACTTTTTGAAAATTTGGCACAAAAATGTTATGCATTTCATTTAACATCTTCTGTATTATTTGCAGGTGGAAGTCTGGAGATCAGTTTAAACCTAGGGCACAGCTAGGCTGTTCTGAAACTTTTAGGATTCATTCCTTTCAAGTTCTGCATCTGGTTAGAGCATAGCTGCATTTTGTTATCACATGAAGCTCTCAGTTTTCTCCTCAAATGGGATTTTGAGATAAGATACTAGAGCAAGTCAGAGAGTACTATTTTAAGTTGGAATTGGAACTGGATTCCCAGGGAAGTGGTGGGATCACCATCCCTGGAGGTATTTAAAAGTAGTGCATGTGGCACTAGGGAATACGGTGAACAAGGCTGTGCTGGGTTCATGGTTGGACTTGATGATCTTAGAGGTCTTCTCCAAACTTAGTAGTTCTGTAATTCTTATAGGAATGTAAATATGAATTTTACTATGCAGAAGAAGATAGTTCCAGGGAAATATTGAAGCTGTAAAAGATGGCTGTTACTTAACAACTCTTTGTTTTGCAGAATGGTATGGGCACCTTTTTAAAACACAGAAAGCAGATAATTTGTGTTTGCCTCCTCAGACCAGTATCAGACTTGCAAAAGACAATGAACTACCAAAAGAAGAAAGTGGAAGTTTTTCTCCTTGACCTTAAGACAACTTATTTGCAAAAGTAGCAAGATCAGACTTCTTAAAGAAGCCTGGCCTTTTCAATGAAACAATGCAAGACTCCATCAATCTGAAGAACAGTAAACCATAGCCACATTATCCTATTAAGCTGATGCTAAATATAGAATGGATTTTCAGTTCCTTACAGGGATTTCCTTGCTTGTGACTAAATGAAGCACCAAGGTTTTACAAAAATCTTGTTTTCTTCATTCCTTTGAATGTTTTTGGTACAATGCAGTTTGGCAGTTTGAAAGTCTTCAGATTATGTCATTGTTTAGAGGCAATTTTTTGCATTTTTCTAGCATAAAAAATCAGTTTTTTTCTGAACTGGAACACTGGAAAGGGGGTGGGGGTAGAAGGAGCACTCTTATGAAATCTGCCAGGTGAAGCTGTGACCACATAAAAATAAAAAATACACAGCTTTCCCTATGTCAGTGTCATAACATTGACTATAATTCTACATTTCTGAAACTCCTCTTAGTTTTGTTTGGAAATCACAGCAACAAAATTTATTTAGTTACTCGTGTTTAAACCTCTACTTAAACTTCGAGAACTATGCTTTAAATCTCTGAATAATGGAGCAATTAGAGACCTCAAGAGCATGAGGACTGCTCAGGAAAGAACACATGCACAAATTTAATAGTTTCAGCTGTAATTACTGAAATGAATCAATACAGGACATTATCTGAACAAGGTTCCAAATGACCTCACTAACATGAACTGAAAAACTATCCCTGGCTTACTTAAGCAAGACTAGGTCTTGGGAAGTAACTGGCTTATGGCATGGGCATTTGCAGGACATTTATCACCAACATTATAGAATCATTAAATAGTTTAGGTTGGAAAAGACCTTAAGATCATTGAATCCAAGTGTTAACACAGCAAGTCCAAGTCCAGCACTAGATTAGCTTTAAGTGCTATTCATCTTTTAAAACTGCAGTGTTTGGCAGCACCTCTGCCCTGTGCACACCTGGTACAAACTCTAAGCAAGCTGCTTGGGTTTTTCTCCCCACAGCTAAAGAAGATGGATCGTTCATGTCTAGAAGCTGATGCTACCTTTGTCATATTGTCATATCTCTTTCATTATGGGTCAAATTGATAAATTGATCTTTGTGAGTGGCTGTTGACAGGAAAATATCCAGATCTGTCTCTCTCCTGGCATGGGAACAGAGGGCCAGTACAGAAGTAACATGGCCCTGCTCCAGTGCCTCTCACTGTGTTTTGCTTGCTCTTGCAGATGTGCAGTGCCAGACATGGACTTTCCCCTCCACTGCCTCAGAAACAGTTTCTTTTTCAGCGCTTGTGGTCTTCTGAGAAGAGGAAAGGAGTGTGCAACCCCAGCCTGCCTGGGAGGTGGGTCGTGCTCAGGTGCACATGGCTTCTCATTTTTTGATGTTGCAAGAAATCTCTGGTGAAGCCATCCTGCCATGTGAGCTCCAGGTATACTTCAAGAACACTTCCTGGAAGAGCATTTGGCTATGTTAGAAGCTTTAAGCAAAGGTCATATTACCAGTTTGTTTTCTTTTTTTTCCTTCTGCAATCTACTAAACCCACTATGTAAATTATTCCCTTGTTTTCTTTGTGTGTGCCTTCACTGCTCTCTGTCTTCTGCAGTTCTCCTAGCTTCAACTTTGCCCATCCTGTATTCAGGACTTACCCACATGCCTCCTTTGCCTGTCTCCTCATTACAGTGCAGCTGTAGCCTGCATGAGAGCTGCTGGGAAGGGAAAAGGTAAGTGAGTTTGGACCTGAATTGCGAGGACAGAGGAGTAGAGGACTGAGACTTCTTTTTACGCCAACTAAAACTTGTTGGAGATGTTGCCTTTTGCAGTTGGGTCCAGCCAGGCTTGGAATGAATTTGCAGTTCTCTGCAGCATCTTTTGTATAGCTGCCACAGTTGGGAACATTAAATTCTGGAAGCACAAAATGCTGTCTAAAAAGCAGCACAGCTGTCAATGGAAAGCAGTTTGCAACTGGAGTATGTCCAGTGCCTGGACCATTGCAGAGGGACATGCCAAAAAAAAACAGATAGAGATGATTGCTTAGAAACCAAATTCAGAAATTAGATTTTCCAGCCACCTATTCACTGAACTATTCATTTACCAATCAGTATATTAGTACTGAGCAGAATGATTGGAGTGCTGAATATATCATAAGTTATCAAAAACAATGAAAAATACTGACATGATTCTTTCTGCCCTTTTTTAAGGCTTACCGTAATAGTAAATTTCCTTCAGATCTGAAGATAAATATAATGAAAATAGGTGCATTAGGTAAATTAATGTCAGAATTAAACATCCCTCAAAGGTAGCAACAACACTTTACTAAAATAAAAGGTTTTATATTCTAGTCCTAGACAGAAGCTCTGAAATAAATTTTATTCACACTCCTCAGTATCATTCAACTAGGACATGATTTCTAGACTTCTATTGTCCTTATTACTAGGAAGCCTGTTTCACTTATCTGTATTTAAATCTTTAGGCAATAACAGGTAATATTTTATTCAATCATTCCTGCATTTCCTGTGTCTTTTTAAAAATACTAAACAAACTATGTTATATGCTCATCCAAGTTTTCAGATGAGATGTTTTGTAACAGCAGGCAGGCATATGCTTAGCAATAGATATGCTCCAGGTTATGGTCTGTAGTTCACAGTAGGTCCCTGGGGACATTTGTGGGCCTGGCTTTGTCTCAGTGGGGCTGTTACTACCATGTCTAAACTAAAGGAAGGGGTTGGAACTGCAGCTGTCTGATTCCCCATAAAAGTTTCAGCACACAGAGTTGAGAGATGCAAGCATCTGTCTATGGCCAGCACTGGGATTTAATTTGCTGCCTTCCTAAAAAGCCCAGCCCATTGAGCAGTGTGGTTGTCCTCTGCAGGGCAGAGCTCTGGTGTTACAGCTGCATTGCCAGCAGCACTGCCAACACCCTTTTGGGTTCTGGATCTGATTTCAGCCCTGCAGCCAGGTGCCTTGGTTGGGACCAGCAAGTGGTGTGTGGGGTAAGTGTAGCAGTATCCAAACCTTGATAGTAAGCTGTGGGATTCCTGACAAAAGTTTTAGGGAGTCAGATGGGATGTACTGCCTGTCCAAGAAGCAGTATTATGTGACAGCCAGCAGGCTGCTGTGCTGCAGCATGTGTCTATGTCCCCTTCTCCCAAGGATTTCACAAGGCTGCTTTCTCCCTTTGTGGTGTTCCTCACTCACTGGGCTGATGGCAGGGAAGCAGAGCTGTGCAGTGAGTGCCAAACATGTCACAGCCCCCTCTGCGTTCCCTTTTGCCTCCATGGCTTTTCAGAGTAGTCACATCATCACAGAAATATTTGTATAATGCCACATCTCAGTGTTTAACAATATCATGTGCTTGGTATAAGCTGCAAATCGTACCACGTGGCACAAGGCAGTGGGAGGCAGGGGATCTGCTCCAAATCTCTCTGTAGGAGCATGCCTTTGGGAGCTCAGCTGTAGGTGATTTTATTTTCAGAGATAGAAGAGTTCGTGTTTTTGCCCACTGAGTAGGTGGATGGATTTGGAGTGTTGTGCAGTTCCCAGTGGGAGGACAGAAGTGGACTGGATGGTCTCTGTGTCCACACACTGGCTTGTCTGCACCAAGATCCAAGGGATCTGTTGGATGGAGACCATGCTGTGTGGGCTTGAAACAGTCTACCCCAAACCTGTCTCAGTGGCCAAATCCTTCTGGTCCTCATATGCTGGGGCTCAGGGAGTGAGTGGGCTGGAGGGGATGAGCTGTGCTGCACAAGGACACAGACACTGCAGAGGCAGGTCAGTGGGGAGAGCTGTGCCAGGGCCTGGGCAAAAGTATGGAACACCTTGGTGGGGTGCAGCATCACCCACTGCATGTCCTCTCCTGCTCACAGCCAGAGACATTGGCCCCTTTGCCACAATGTTCTGCCTCGCTCCTCCCCAGTCCCCTTGTTTTCTCTTTTAGGGTTTGACTTGGCTCCTACACACTGAAGGAATTCACAGAGCACCCCCCAGGATGCATGCACGGAAAACCACTTGCTCCTTGCGTGCTCTAGTTAGGAGATCCTCCTTTCCTAGGCATCACTACAGCCACCAGCTTTTCTCCCTCCCGGCCCATCTTGCACGCCATGCATCCCCAGCAGCTGAAAACTGAGAAACCACTCTGCATTTCTGGTCCTAATGCTGTTTTCTTCCTGAAGCTCTGTGTAAGGCATTGTCACAAGGAAGGTAGTCCTTGTCCTTGGACATGTTTGTCACCACAGCCAGCCCAACATGGTGTGGTCAAGGTTTGTTAGATGGATCTGTGGGCTTGGTGTGGACTCTAGAGGCCCAGTTGTTAGAGATGCAGTTGTTATTATGCATTTTGCTTAAGGGATTATGCTGGTTTTGATTGGGACAGTGTTAATTTTCTTTATAGCAACTCATGTGGGATATTTTTTGGATCTTCAAACAAAACAGTGTTGTTAACACACCCACATTTTAGCTATTGCTGAACAGTGCTTACACAGGATTCAAGGCCATTTCTGCTTCCCAGACTACATTGCCAGTGACCAGGATGAGGGTGCACAAAAAGTTGTGAGGGGACACAGCTGGGACAGCTGACCCCAGCTGACCAAAGGAATGTCCAAGAATACCATATGACATGATGCTCAGCAGTCAGAGCTTGTGAGGGAGGGAACTCTCCAGGGCTGCTGTTGCTTGGAGTATGTCAGCATTGGTCAGCTGGTAGTGAGCAATATTTTTGTGGGTTTTTTTTCATGACGTTTTTTCTTGGTTTTGTTTTTCTATTCTGTTGGTTTTTATTTTGCTTATTAAACTGTCTTTATCTCAAACCATGAGTTTTTCCAATTTACATATACTGCCAGAACCTGCTTATGGTTGCGTTAAAGTGATAAGAGGGCTTTTTTATTTTGCTTGGATGTTTTTACGTTCAATTAGGTTTAATTATTGAATCTTGTGTATATGTGGGAAATTAATTTTTTTTCCTTTTCTTGCAACACTGTTTTCTCTTTGAAGACCAACTTAAGGCAGTTTTAAGGAGACATCAAAAGCAGAGCAGCTGACATTAAAATGCAAGTGCTGGCTTCACAACATTCACAACTCCATGTGCTCTTTAGCCTCATTGGATTACAAGGCCACCAGTGTTTCTGAATGAATTTTATATAGCATCAAATAAAGTACAATACAAAATAATACAAATTACCATCTTCCACCCACAGAGGATTCTGAGCAAAACTAAAGGAGAATTCTATCCTTTCACTGGCATGGTGGAGCTTCCTGGACAACAGACTTACTATTAAATATTCAAGGAAGGATCCCAGGAGCTTTTGAAAGGTGCTTTGTGTATAAGGTTCTCTGCAGGAGGACTTGAGTAAACAGTACTCTCAGCCTTGGAAAGGGCCCTTTCTTGTAGGCACACTGCTGTGAAGAAGCAGCTCATCTCTTTGGTCACAGGTGGCTTGAGAGGGTGTCTGATAACCAGGAAGGGTGGCTGATCTCCTTCTTGAGGCTGCCACACACTGAGCTGCAGGTGAGAAATCTGCAGAGGACCTGTGAGCACTGAGGCACTTCCAGAGACCACTAATTCCCAGTCATGCCTTACTAGCAGGGAAAAAACCCAAACCTGTGTCATCATGCTCTCCTCCCCCTGCGAGAAAGGGAATGTTGCCTTTCTCATCAGATACTGCTGCAGGTAATGCTTGTGAGCATGATTGCAGATGGACTGCATGCTTCAGAGCTTAGCACTGAATTTTTAGACCTATCTGGGCTAGTGTGTTGTGCCACTGGTTACCATCACATCATACTGATGCAGAGCTGCCTGGAAAGCACAGAGAAGCCACAACTCTGGAAAGCTGAATCTGGGTCTGTACCTCGAGCTAGCAAAGCTGTGTCAGGATGGCTTTCACCTCTGGGGAAAGGTGTTTAGTGGTCAGAACATGCTCTCTCACCATGCTGTCTCTTGGGCAGCATCCCCACAGGCTCCTTCCCCTCTTTACACTTTGGGTGGGCACTTTACAGCCTTCCACCAGCTTCAATTCAGACACACTCATTCTGCATTTAGAAGCCCTCATCTGTAATCACCCTGGATTACAAATTTATTTAACAACATTCTTTATTTTTATTTTTTTTCTGGAAAAAAAGGAACAAAGATGAAAAAGCAGTACTGCACAAAGCAGTACTGTATATCTTTAGAAAACTTTTTTAAGATAATAGTTGTCCTAAAATGATGTTGACAAGGAAATCCCAGAAAAAAAAAATTACTTCAGAAAATTTCATGCAGTTTAATGGATATCCATTAGTGCACTTCCTTGCTTTTTGTTTCCTCAGTCATTCATCAAAACAGATTCACATTTACTGTTTACAAGCAATAAAACTAAAGTAATAACAAAAGTAACTCTCTTCAATAATAATCTCAAATGACATAATGTGTTTTTGTCATCTTGATCACACCGGGTTTTTTCCCACTTCAATAAAAAGTAGGAACAATTTTAAAACTTTTTTTAATATTTAACACTATCAAAATATGATTTTCTCTTGTGGAGTGCAGAGACTGCTATATGTTGGAGGGGTGCAGTTTTCTATAGAACTAACTTTGTACTTCTAGCATGTGGAGAAGTGATAGCATAACTTTTTACTGGACAATAACAAAGAGATTATGGCAGCAGTTGTGTTGTGTGGGTCCTGTTCAGAGTTAAGAGTTCCTAACCTTTTGGCTTTTCCCCCTTTTGTATCAAACTTACTGAAAGCCATTGTGAGGTGGTATTATCATGAACAAATTTTAACAAGTTATGATGGAAAGCTGAAAGAAGTACCTTGTGTAAAAAGTCTTTGTCAGATTTCTGTTTCAACAAAGTTACTTTCAGCTTTCATATCTGTTAGTCCTTTTCTTTGAGACCATGTTCACCTGTCCTTCAGACATTTGCTGCAACTGTTTTAGTTTCTGGGTAAGCTGCTTCTGACATGGCAGCCCTTGCAAGCATGTTCACCATTCTGAAGAGGAACAGCACATCAGTCTTGTTTCAGCATGCATAGGTTAAACATCTCTTGTCACACTGACCCTCTATGCAGGATGGATCTGAGAGACAGTGAGTGCTGCAGAGAGAGGAGTTATTCTGCTGCAAATGTGTGACACGTACACAAACATGTTCACAAGAATACCTCAGTAGTCATTGAAATGTTCAACCTAACGCGAATGATACAAAGACTATTCAAACACTCCTGATTAACATAAATACAGATTTTCTTCTGTGTTCTTCTATTCATATCATAGCCAATCTCATTTTAGGGAAGATATTTCCTCCTGCCAAGTAGGATTGGGAGCACAGTTTCAAACTAAGGAATTTAAATTTGCTGGTGAAAGTCATATGAGAACCATGAGAGCATACAGTGCTTGCCCACTGCTCAGTGACCCAAGGGATTAAAGATGAGGGGAGCGCTTGATAGGGCAGAACAAAATCCCCAAATCAACCACAGGTGGGGTTGTTCCCATGGAACAATGTCAACAAACCCATCTATGTAGTCTGGGGTCAAAAGGGAAAAAGGTAAAGCCCAGCCCTCCACCTGGGACCTGTGAAAAAGTTTAGAAAGATTTGCCTTTCTGTTGACCTTACCCAAATCTCAGTGCAGCTTGTTCTCAGAACTTTATGAAGATTATGTCATGTAAATTTGCATTTTGATGAGTGAGGAACCTGGTGACTCCTGGCCTGTGGAGAGAGTTGGCACCATCCCACTGACTACAAAACTTGGAGACCAGTTGTAGCATGCATCAGATTAAGGTCCGTCCCTGCCTTTGACATGGGATGCCCATGGTCCTTCTTTGGCCTCAAACTGCAGGTGTGAGAAGACCCAGACTGTTGCATCATTCTCATGGTCACAGCAAAGTTGAATTGCAGGAGGAGCAACTAAGAAATAAAAAAGGGGAAGTACAAGGACAATAATATTTCTTTGGTTTATGTGGTTTTATGTCTCACTCTGCCTCTCAGCATGGAAGATGCTTACAAATGTAGCTCTCTTGGCCACCAGAGGAAGGATATAAATGGTATTTGATAGAATCAGTCAGACTGATGGGTTGAGAATGCTCCATATTGCTTTCCAGGCAGCCTTTGAGCTTCTGCCCACATTTCATGTATTCCTCACCAGCAGCAAGATAAGTTTAGAAATACGACTTTTCCAGAAAACTCACATGAAAGTGCGCACTGGCTTGCAGGTTGGCCTCAAGCACATTTTTGTTCTTTTTCTCAAAAAAGCATCAAAATGGCATCTGCCTTCAGATTTTCAAACCAGAGTGACCCTGTGAAATTGTCTTTTGAAATTGCACAAATATGAAGAGTACTAATGCAAGAGGAAATAACTATCTGTTAGTTATAACAGAAGATTGAACCTTAAGATTAAGAATAATAGAATTGATGGAAAAAGGCCTTAGTGAATGCCATAATGTAAAGACATCAGAAGCCACTGGTAAATATGCAGTGTGCCAAGAGCAGGCATTTTTGAAGTATGAGGGTGCCTTTGTGCAGACCAGGAAAAAACAGCAAAGATGCAAGAGAAAAATAACATGCTGAGCCTCAAGGTTTTACTGCAATCCACTCATCCAATGTCTGCCCCTGAAAATATTAATGTCCTAGAAATCTAACTATGAAAGGAAATCCAGATTATCTGCCCAACTCTGAAAGTGAAAAATGGTGAAGGAATAAATGGCAACATAATAATTCAGGACTAAACTTTAAAGTTTAGTCTTTTACTGCTTTTGAGGATATAAATAGATACAGAAAATGATTTCTGGGAATGGATCTGAGGGAAAAAAATAATCTATTCTTTTAGTGTATTTAAACTCTATGAATGAAAATTTAGGCATACATTCTGGACCTAATTATTTTTCTTCTCTTCTTGTAAGATTGCTCCTCCTCCAAGCATTTGGGAATACTATCTAACATTTGAAATCACAACTGAATATTGCTTATTGTGAGTGCAGAGTCCATGGGGTCTGTGAGTGATTCATGTTTCATCTCTCCCTGATCATCTCTCATTGATTACAGCAATCACATCCCTTACTGGGCTTGCATTTCTGTAATAAAAATTACTATATGGGAATTAAAAGTTTGCTTTTCTAGAGTCATGTACATCCACAACTTTTTCTGTCAAAGGCCAGTGCAGTAAATATTCACAATCCTAAACCTTCCTTGTTCTTTTGGGATAATTAAAATAGTGAATTGAATTCACATCATAGTCTGTGCAGAATGGGTTTCACTCAGATTAAATGGAGGTTCCAGTAATATTCAATGGAAAAAGTGTTTGTCAATTCAAAAATGCTCTAATAGATGCATTAAAATTTTTGTGATGACTCATGCAAATAATTTGAAAGCATGTGTTCAGACTAGAAAAGAGTGTCTGCAAATTTAGAAAAATATTTATTAACAAGAATATTATTTTTGTCCACCAGATTAAACAAATTAATTCTTACTCTCTTGCTCCAGGTAGCAAAGTTTTTTCCTTCTCTGTGCCACCAATATGGGTTATTTCACTTGTCTTGTCTCATATTTTGCCATATGTGACAAACCTTTAGACATTCCATAACGCCACAGTTCATCTGAGGTCAATCTAAAATATGTCTGGTTCCCCTCTAAAATTTTTCAGTCCCCGAATGACCCTCACAGAGCCTTTTAAATGTGGGTTGTTTTTTTTTTTTCTGTAAACATTTAGGAATGCTGCACCATTCTGTGTCTAGAAATTTCACTACTGAGAACTCTGCCTCTCACTGGTGCAAGGGGCTGAGAACACAGCCAAGGTGTTTAATCCTTTAATGGAGATGCTAATTGGATGGTTTTAATCCATTTAATGGAGATGCTAAATTCTTCAGTTTCCTCCTGCCAAGCCTCACCCTTTTTATCTGAGTTCTGGCTCAGTTTTCATCAGACAGTACAGAATCTTGTACTGGTCCTTGTTTGCTGCACTTGAAGTACAGGGATCTGTGATATCCGAGCCCCTCTTGCTCTCTCAACTCTCACCTGTCTGGAAGTGCAGGAGTCAGTACTGCCCTTTGGAAATGGGAATGCTTTGGTCGTAATTGGTTAGTAATTCTACTCCTAGGAAGTAGCCCAGTATTTTTAATATGATTTGCAAAGGTCTTCATTATCTGTATGTTTAAGTATCCAGAAATATTCTGCTCTCCAACTTTCCTCACGGTGTTGTAAAAGTTGTCCAGTTCTCCATGGAAAACTGAGAGTTTATCTACAAAGCATATCTTGGTGATAAAAGCTCTATCTGGCATTCACAGTATCTAATAAGATCAGTCAACGTGGGTTAATTAGCCTGTTCAGGGGACTGGCACAATGCAATTACATTTTCTCTGGCACTTGATAGAATTTCTACAGCCTCTCACTATCATTTATTGTGTCATTGTCTTCTGCTGTCATAAAACTTCAGAACTCCTTCAGATTCTTGAACTCTTGCTTAGATTTTCATCCCAAGTCCACTTAAAGCCTCTGCCTTGCAATTGCTTTTAATGCTGGCAATATGAGCAGGAAAATCAGCCCCAGACCCCTCACTTATCTGATATTACGGTCTTTGGCATCCTTCCTCTCTTGGGTGACACACACTCTAGTGAGGGCACCAGAATTTTAATCTTTTAACCTCTGCACGGATCTTTTAACCTCCAGTATGGATTTTTATCTTCATATCAGTCCTGACCCCATGTTGTTTATCAGTTTTTTCCAGCCAATCTGGAAGTTGTCTGCTTCATCCTTTTTGTAAAGTTTTGGCATGTCCATCATTTAACTCCCTCCAATGTAAGGCAACCTGCTTCTGAGATTGAATGTGCAAGTGCTTTTCACTGTGCATGTTTCTGTCAGAAAAATTATTGCAGACCACTGAGATGAATGTCAGGGCTAATATCTAAACCTTCATTCTGAGAAATGATCCCTTCCTAGCAGAGCAAGTAGGTACACTTGAATGCATGCACTTATGCAAGATCCATTGACTTCAGATGTGGTTAAACCATGTCTTTGAGTGTCTTAGTGAATCACCTTTATGATCAAAATCCAGATTTCAAGGTAATGCCCTTTGAGCAGATTAAGATCTTGTAAGGTGTTTCTGTGAGAAACTGTTTAAAAAATTATTTTCTTTCCTAATTCTTCAGTAAGGTGACTCAGCTCCTTTTGATCATTCACAAATATCTGCTGGAAATCTTTAACCAGTTCAGGAAAATTCTGGCAGCTTCAAACTGAATCTGTCTTTCAAGGGTGACTGTCACCTCTGCTTAGTGATAAAGAGCAGGAACAAAGTCCCAAACAACCAGCATAAATTAACCTGGAAATAGCAGCATTAAATATTGAATGGCTCTGGAGACTGCACATCTTTGGGTTATTCATTAGCATAATTATATGTAAGGTTTTGTCCAACAAAATTTTTCTTTGGGAAATCTCATACCTTTATCCACAGTTTATGAAACCCACCGTCTCAAGGTGTTGTTCCATACCCTTTTCTGGTCTCACCTGTAGCTCAGGGGCATGAAAGGACTTGGGTGCTCACCTGAATTGCCCCCTCCACCATCAGCACTTTCACCCAACACCCAGAACCTCAAAGACATCACTTAGTATTGCCTAATCACAAAAGGGGTCTAGTTTTCCAGTGCTATCTAAAGTAAATCTGTACCTCTTCCTGCACAGCTGCCTTGGGTGTGCCAGCTGCTTCCTTTGTATTTGGCAGAGCAGCAGCTGGGAGGCTGCAAGCCTTCCCCAGTTTTGCCATGAGGGCTTCATGTGCTCAGATTTGTGGATGGAGGTGTGGTTGTCAGATCTTGAGGACCATAACTTGCCCCTATGCACATGGGAGTGCATCACCCATGTCCTCGAGTATCCATCCTTTCAGCCCTCCCCTGAGCTTCCTTGCCCCCACATTATGCTCTCTAAAGAAAGACATTGCACTGTCTACATATTTTGATCTTAAAATCTTGTTAAGGGTGTGTATTATAGAGAAAAAGCTGATAAGGTAATATTTCAGAGGCTGCATTAATCAAATATTTATTAACTAAAATACAATTCCTTAGAATATCACAGAGCTATTTCCCACAAATAGAACATTGGTAAATTTTTTAAACACTCACACTATTTTGAACTGCAAATTTAATAGGAACACCTGAGTGACAGCTGGCTTTCATGAACAGAAATTTAGCTTGGAGAAAAGAGGTGATCAGCAGGCTGGCCTGTTTTGGGGAAATGACTGGCTGGCTGGCTGGGCACAGGGGATTCACAGGCATGGAAAGCATGTAACCCTCAAACAGTCATAAGGGAAACTCACAGGGTATCAGGCTTGCTGCTGTGATCACTGATCCATCTCTTCCCTTATAAGCATTTTTACAACAGCTAAGAGCTGCTGCTGTGCTTTCTCTACTTTTTTCAGAGTGCAATTTAACCCTACTAGTAGAATACAGCCTCTTAAAATTTACTTTTTATCTAGTATTTATCAAATATCTCTTATCCAAGATCTGATTTTATGTATACCCCTTCATAGTCCACTGTGATAAATGTATTGTTACCTTACTGTAAAATGTATTTTTTCCCTTCTTTCTTTCCTTTTTAGTTTGACTTTCTGTCTGTTCATGATGCCTTGCTTCAGATGAGATCTTGGCTTAGTTTGCACAGACCTGATGAGGACTGGGTCCTGGAAGGTGTATGTCCTGTAGGTAGATATAACCTGGTTGCCCTTCAACAGGCTCACCTCTACAGAAAGCAATCAGACTCTTAGGGTGCAAACTGCTTTTCTCTCCTCTCCTTGGTTTCTGGAGCTTGCAGTGTGCTTTGTGACACCCAGGGATATAGTGCAAAGATGACAACATGGCTCTTTTAAAGGGGAGATGTAGCCTGATACACAAGAAGCCTGCAAATTAGAGTGCTTGAATTGTCTTCCCAGGTTTGCTTCTGACTTGCTGGGAGATGTTGGGCTCAGTCTGTCCCCAGTTCTTATAGCTGCATTAGTATAGTAATATGTGCTGATGTCTTTAATAAAGTGGGTTTTATGAATGCCAGAATGATGATTATTTGGCTCAGACTCATTCTTCTGAAATGCTTACTCACATGAATTTTTTTTTTCTTTTCAGAGGTTTGAAAGAAAATTTGGCTAGATTGTTCCTTTCAAGTAAAGCAATCTCACATTTGCCATGGTTGGATGCAAGTTGTTCAGCACTAGCTTGCCATTCATATTCTCAAAGAACTTCAAAAGGGATGCTTTGATGTATTTTATGGACTCCTTCCAGCTGCTGTATAGCTCATAGTGTCTGTACTTCTGTAGCAAATTATGACTTGTGGGATTTTTACTATTTTACTGACTGCCTGAGGAAGTAGTCTGAGGGGTGCCTTTTCAACAACACACAGGAGCTGGATATCAAGATTACAGTCATAAGTGGAATATTTACATCAGCAGCAAAATATCCTGTGCTCCTGAAAAGAGATAGCCATTCCTAAAATCTACAGCTCTCTATACCTCCTTAGATTTCTGCAAAGGGAAATGTCAGCGTGTGGCATTTTGCTTCCTTCTGGCTTCATTTTCCTGTGTTTCTCAGCTTCCCAAAGGGGTTTGTTGAAATTCCTTAACAGTCCCTCTGTCTCTGCATGTCCCGTGGCACAGTTGTTGTCCTCTCCAGGTGGTAACTGGGCTATTAAACTCCTCTCCATGGGAGCAGATGGGCGGTGCTGGGAAGGGACCCAAGAAGCTTTAGGAACAGTTTTGCCTGGTGGGACAGCCTGATGTGGCCTGGCAGTGGCTGTGTGTGCACTGCTGTCCCTAAGAGGGATGCTGGCAATGTCCTGAGAAAGCCCTGCCTCTCCCCAGGGGTTGTGTGTGGAGTGGTCTGTGTTGTCACTGCAGGATCCCTCAGCTGGGGCTTTGCTCCAGTATCTCTGGCCGCGGGGTAAGCTCAGGATAAACACAGCCCTGTGAGCTGCACCAGCCCTGCACTGCACTGCCACAGCTCAGCCTGCAGACGGGCTCAGGGCTTAGGATTTGCAGCTAATTGATAGACTTTCATCTTCATTTTGAGCTTGTGCCCATCTACAAAATGTCCTGACATGCTGGGGTCAAGATCAAAGCTGGTAAGTGCCAAGGGATGACTGGTGCTTTATCGCAGCGGGGAGGGTTGTCAGTCCTGGGCGCAGGCCTGGCTAAGCCTGTGAAGATAATTGTGGTCACTAACCTGACCATCACCATCACCATCACCATCACTCTGATGTTTAAAGCCATTGCTTTGATTGGCTCAAATACAAATATTTTAAAAGAAAACATGCATCAGACCAAACTAAAAATCCCCTCAAAACTGAATGTTCCACATGGTCCAGACTTCTACCTCTGGGGCAGAGCTGAAAAGCTAAGCAGTGTGTGACTGATTTTTAAGTCCATCACTTAATGCACTGTGGGTCTGTTGTTCAGATGCTATGATGAGGAACATGTTATAAGAGCTGACATGGAACAGAACTAGTTTGAAAAAAGTCAGACATCATGTTGAATTTGCGATTCAGATTGAAGTGCATTAATAATAAATTGAAAACATGTATTATACATGGAGGTTCCTATTGAAACATTTCTTGAGGGCAGATGAATTTTAGTGCCATAGCAGAATGATAATAGTTCTAGAAGAAATTTAGATTACTGTCATTTCTCTTGCAAATTGTGTTGAGAAAAAATTATGAACAATGACAGGGCTGCTTACACAGGGCATATCATAGGGAACTCAACCTACTGCTAAGCTCTGCACTTCCACCTCCAGCCTCAGAATCATCTCTTTGGTGACGGAAGAATAAAAAATATGCTGTGGCCTATAGGTCCAAAAATCACCAGGAATATGTCCAATGATTTTAAAGGAAAAACTGTTGATGCTGGAATTAAAGACCTCTAACAGAAGTAACATTGTCCTCAGAAATCCAGTCCTCTCATCTTATTAAAAATACATGAAGTAGTGGAAGCTTTCTGGATACTCATTTTTGAGCTTAACCTTAAGGATGATGGGTTGCAAGTGGTATTCAGCAGGATTCCTTCAAATCTTTCCTGCTCCATTAGAAGGCTGGGAAAGGTAGACAAGGGGTGTAGTCACAATAACACATGCTCCAATTCCCTCAGAGCCTGCAGATCTCCCTTTGTCCCAAACCTTCCATATAACCCTTTTCTTGTGGTATCAGGCTTGTTTGGCAAGGTACTGGTAGTTGTGGGGCTACAGGAGTGGCTTCTGTGAAAAGCTGCCAGAAACTTCCCCTGACTCTGACAGAGCCAGTGCCAGCCAGCTCCAAGCTGGACGTGCCACAGAATAAGGCTAAGCCAATCAGAGGCGTTAGTAATCTCTGTGATTACATAAGTATGGGGGGGAAAAAGGGAAGACTACAGAAGTTGTTACTCAGAAGTAATAGTGGCCAGAGAAGAGCAGAGTGAGAATACATGAGAGAAAAAATTGTGCAGACACCAAGGTCAGTGAATGACTCCCCTCCCTGAGGAAGAAGGAGTGGCAGAAACAAAGTGTGATGAACTGACCCATTCTCACCGTGTCCCTGTGCTGCTGCAGGGGAGGACATTGAGAATCAAGAACAAACTTAAGCCCAGGAAGTAGGAGAGAGGTCGGGGAAAGCTGTTTCTAGGATTTGTTTTACTTCTCATTATCCTGCTTTGATTTTAATTAGTAATAAATTCAACTAATTTTCCCAAGTCAAGTCTGCTTTGCCCATTACAGTAATCAGTGAGTGATTTTTCCCTGTCTTTATCTCAGCTCATGAATCTTTCATGATATTTTCTCTCCCTTGTCCAGCTGAGGAGGGCAATAATAGAGCAGCTTTGGTGGGCACCAGACATTTAGCCCACATCAACCCACCAAACCTGTACAAAGTATAGAGATGGTTTTAATGAGCTCTACCTGTGCCCTGGAAATAGAAGAAATGGTAGCAGGCAACATCTGGTACTCAAGAGGGAAAAGAGATTTGCTTATGCTGGAGGTCAAGAACTGCTAAATTCTTAGTTAACTTTAAAAATCTCCTCCTGAGTACAAAATATCTTTTCTGCTCCCCAGACCCCGAAATTCAGCTCAGGAGCATGCCTGGGGGCTCTGGGTAACAGAGTTGCCCCTTACAGAGATAAAGGTACCTGCTTCCCCCAGGAAAGGTGTAGTAGAGATCCTCTCCCTGCAGAGAGTCTAGAGCAGCTTTGTAGTTCTGAACACAAACTCTGGTCCTTGTCCTTCCACATACAGACCTTTCTGTTGAGACAGTGCTTGAGGACCATCAAGAATTGCGTTTGATCTTGTAACCTCCCTTCTGCCAAGTGTGACTACTTCATGCTGGCAGGACAGTCCTTTGCTGCTTCCTGCCTGAGCCACGTTGGTGGCTTTGGGCCCTTAGAAATGATTGGAATGCCTGCCCACCATTCAGTGCCTTTCTGTTCCCCTAAATTTAGGTCAGAGAGTGGCAAAGGCTAAGAAAATGGCAGCTTCTGTATCACTCAGAGACTGCTGTGATCTGCTGAGCATGGGGAGCATCACCAGCCTCAAAAAGACACCCATGTTCAACTAAATATTTTCCTCCCTCAGTTGCTGTTGCTAGGAAAATAATTTTATTCCCCCTTTCTGGACATTTCTTCCCTGACTTAGAGCTTCTGGCTATTTTCAGTCGGCTTTCACTTTGGATCAGAAATGGATGGGCAGGGAGAATGTTTTCCCAGTTATAAGGGTCCATTTTTGTTTTCAGAGATGCTATCATTATGCAGGAGCTGGATGCAGGAGAAGAGGCAGGGTGTGCCTCCCCCTCTCCTTTTGGTGCTCTCTTTAGCTGGAAGTTTGATCTGACTTTGCCCTCGCTTGTATTTCTGCATTGAGTACATGGGGAAATAACATCCATGCCAATAACATATTCTGCTTTCATGGTCATTTCTTTCCAGGCCTTCTACTGCTAACAGACTGTAAGAGCAGCCAGGGAAGAAAACACTGCTTCTAAATTAAGGGAAGTAAATGACTTAGATGAAAAGACAAAGCAGAAGAAATTATAACCCTTGCAGAGTTTATCAGGGAAAAACCTCAGCACAGAGGTGGGAGAGACATCAACATCAAACAACTCAGCTCTGCCTCAGCCTTGGATGTCCAACTGCAGTGACACAGTCCCAGTTCATGTCAGGATGGGCAGAAATGGTGATGTGAGTCCCATGCTGCATTTCCTTCAGTATTTCAGACTTAGGCACTGGTGTAGGTAGCAGCATCCTGGCCCAGGAACAGGGGATGGAAAGGAGCCACACAAACTTAAGTGATGTGAAACAGAAAAAAAAAATCCAGCCTCCTACAGACACTACCAATTTAATTTGAAAAAGAAAAGGTGGGAGGTAAGAGTATTGGGGTTGAAAAGCAGACTTTTATAGCTCAGCAGAGCACACAGACCTCTTGAACTAGAGAGAGAACCTTTTTCTGAGAAGAAAATGTGGAGACTTTGTAGGCAGTCCTAGCAAGCTATTGGCACAGCTTCTGATAGCTTCTAATGGCACTATTCTTTTCTTTTAAGAAATATTTGTAACAACCCTGAAATTTATTTAAAAATAAAGCAGCCATACTTGACTGTTAATTGGCAGAACAGCAGAATAAATTAAGCAAAGTCCAAGTATGTGTCTCAGTAAAGATAACAGAGCAGTGAGAGTTAGACAAGGCAGCAGAAACCTGGGTTTCATGTGACATTTGCATATGAGTGGGGTGCTGGAGCTCCCACGCTGGTTGATTTAGAACTAGTCAGCAGTTAGTGGAGCCTAGAGAATGATTCAGTTATCTCCAAAGAAAACACAAGGCATGATTCAGATGTCATTTACAATGCCTTTGAGGAATCTAGACATCTCCATTGGGCTGTCAGATATGTCACAGGATCTACAGGGGACCTCAGGTCACTTGTAGTGGCTGCTGGAGGCAAGGAAGATACCCAAGGGCATCTCAGATGGCACCAGAAGGCTAAGTTGAAGCAGTTAAGTCCATTTGAAATTGTATCCTGCAGCCTAGGCACCACTGTTTGTCTTTTCTTCACTGGCTATACTGGGAAATAAGATAAATTGGCACCCAGCTTACATGTAAATAACCTGAATTTATGTGTCTAGAGCTGAATTTTGCCAGAAAAGACTGGCTAGGAAAGGGAGGATATTTGTCCTTACCCAGGAGGCTGACAACAACCTAAAACATGCACCAGAATTTGCAGTGTTAATAAAAAGAAAGGAACCTGGAGGTGCACTGTGCTATCCATGCCAGGGCAGAGGTGGGAGCAGAGCATGGGGGACAGATGCTGAACCCACAGCACATCTGGAGCACAGGAAGACTAAGAAGCTACAAGTAATGAAGTTACTGCCTTTAATTGACCTTCTCCTTCTTGAGCTGGAGTTATTGACCCTTCCAGCCCCAGCCATCCTCAGTGCCAGCCAGTTAATTTGTTTTATTGAGCATGGCAATGGGCTGTGTGCAGATTACAGGCAGGTGCTGTGCCTTATATGAGAGGTCTGGTTTCCAGACAATGGGTCATAACTTGTAACATTGCTAACTCTGTTTCTCAGGTTTGGCTAACCAGATCTCAAATGCTCAGGAAGCTTGTATCAGCCTTGAGCTGTTCAATTACACAGCCCAAGTAACTTATGCCTTAATTTTCTGTATCTGTGAAAACAGAGATACTGGTTCAGATCTTCTTAATAGATTGCTTTAGGGTATCATGAGCAAAACTTTTATGTAAATTTCAGAGAGAAAAGCTCTAACAGCAGTTAGTCTAGATCAAATGCAAGCTTACAGAAAATCAGCAAAAAATTTGTCATCTACTCTTTTGTGAAGCCACTGAGTCCTCAGCTTCACTATTTTCCAGATGTCAGCATGGAGACACCTTAGACAACAACTAATGTAGCCAGTTGATTTAGGAATCCACAAACTAATGCTGTTTGTATTTCTTTACAAGTGGATAAAGTCGGACTTAAAATTGAGCCTCTTGATCTACTCTTTCTAATTTTACAGGGAGAGTATTCAGGCCACTTAAAGAGTCAAAGTCACAGAGAAGCCTCATTTTTTCATGTCTAGATAATGATCCCTCAATCATCTGGGTGTTTTTAGGCAGAAAATGGACTGTAATGGTAAACAGTCCATGTTAAAATTTTGTTATGAAGAAGGAGTGTCACACATTATTTCACACATTATTTCCTTGGTAAGTCACAACAAGCCAGCATGTTTTGAAAGAAAAGTTGTGATATCTGGTTGTAAACAAATTAGCTGAACTTTTCAAATCTTATACCTTTCAAGAAAGAATCATAAATAAGAAACAAAGTAGGCATAATTAGACTTAGTAAAAGGCATAGCTTCTAACTTAACTGAAAAATTCAGCAATTTTTATTCTATAGCTGAAAGCAATTATTGGTTTGCAAGCACACATCACAGAGGGTGCTGTCAGAGAGGTCGCAAACAATATTTCAGGAGGTTGTTTATCTATCAAGCTCAGCTGTCCAGTGAAACTGTGAAATTCCAGTTGAGAAAATCTGTTCTCTTGCATCAAACTCCAACTGTGTGCCCAGTTTTCAGCTAGGTACCATTATCATGAGCTCTTTCAGCATGGAGAGAAGCCAAGCATCAGAGCATGAGACTCTTAATCTCAGGGTTGTGGGTTTGAGCCCCACGTTGGGCGCCAACTGACGCTGCTCCTTAGCGGCACCGGAGCTTTGGGCTAGCTCTGTGACGCCACTCTGGCACGGGCAGCAGCCAGGAGTGGGGAACCGCAGGGGAAAGGCGATCCCAGTGCGGAACCTACAGAGCTCTGACCCCTGCTGGGCTCTGCTAATTCAGGCGTTGTGGGTGACGATGGGAGGACGGAGGAGGCTCAATCTGCTGCACTTCCCAGGAACAAGTTTATTAGGGTGAGGGAATGGAGGCACGGGTTCAGGCTGGGACGACGGAGCAGGAGAGAGAGCCCAGAGCACCTCTGTGCATCGGGTTTTATTCAGGGGTGGGCACAATTCAGGGTCCAATCAGGGATCGCAGAGGGAGGAGTAAGGGGAGGAGATTACAATATTGGGGACCAGTGGGGATACAAAGAGGGCGGGATAACAACATAGTAACCAATAACGTATCGAAGAAGGGATGAAATACACAGAAGGAGCTGGAAGGAGAGGTGGGGGTTACAATGATGGTTGGGGGAGATGGGGCAGGGTAAAGACAACTGACAGGGAACTTTCAGGAAAAAGGGGAGGGGTTAACAATATTGACAACTAGGGCTAAACCATTACACAACAACGGGGGGGGAACAAGAACGTACCAACTAATTTTAACATATACTTAACAAAATTAAATAAATGAACTGCAACAACAATCATTTATGTTCCTTTCAGAAAAAAAAAATAAATAAATCACCCCAAAAAGAAACAAGTGAACAAAGCCAAATCAAACCCAAAACAAGTCATCAAGCTTAAACATTAAAAACTAAGCAAGTAAAACATTCCTTACTCATAAATTAAATAATAATAGAATGCGAATGTCCACTTACAAAGATGCTCTTTAGACTCACTGGAGAGACACTGGCACCTCCTATGGCAATTCATGACATCCCTAAGGAAGGAATTGAAGCTAAATGGTATAACTTGCTTTCAGATGTCATGTTATTGAATTTAAAGAACAGAAATGTGTACCTTAGACCAGATGTCTGACTTCAAGATGGTGACAGCTATGCATCCTGCCTTATCAACCATCATTACAGTTAATTACATTCATGGAAAACACCTCACAACAGTCAGACACTGCTTATGGCAGCAGTGCTGAAGACATGCAGGTAATGGCGAAGAGTTTCTCATGCCCACGATGTGCAACTGTTTGGATGTCAATCTGTCTCTATTGGTGAGCTCTGCATGCCTTTCAGTGTCTCATTTTCAACCTTTACAAAGAGTATTACTAGAATAAAATGTCACTTGCCCTGATGTACTGGGAAATCAGTCTCACTGATTACTTAGCTGACTGAAAATAATAGAAACACCTAAAGATGTGTTAAATGTTTCCTAATAAACTGGTTTTTGAGTCATCCAGTCAATGACTGTTTGGAACTAGAAGAGAATGATGTTTTTCTGATAGCAGAAGCAGCTTTCCTGTCCAGCACTGAAGTGCATCTTGGAACAGAACATTGCTCAGCACAGATTCAGGTGCTTAAATTTCCACTGCCTTCTTTATCAGCACTCAGAAATGTGGACTTGTTTACTACTGTGTAGTTATGATGGTACACTACAGAGTATTGAATTGGGATCTCATTAACTGGAGGATCATATGTAACCACATTATTTTCAGAAACGAGCTGCCTTCTGAATATTGTTTTCTGCATCCTTCCTCAGCCTAATGACGGTGAGGCCAGCATCAGGATCAACAAACCTTATGCAAATTCTGGTATCCTGCTTTTATTTCTTTGCATGTTTCCATGCTTCTCTTTGGGCTTACAGCTGCATCAACACAGCAAGGGGAAGAGGTGCTTTCTGAGCCTGGCACACTGGAGCTGCTTGTTCCAGTCTCTCTGATGGCACTCATTGTGCCTGCAGTGCCGTCTGCACTCCCATGCGAGCACATGTCAATCATTTCTGTGAAGTCTGGTGTCCTGACCTGGCCTCTGAGATGTCTGACTTTGCTAAAATAGTCATTACATATCTTTTCTACTGCTTACTCTCCTGTTGGACTAAAAAGCATGGTAGAGACAAATAATGACATCTGAAGTCATTGTTGCCCATTGCTACTTGGAACAATGTCTAAGCCCTAGGGTTAATATAGCTAAATATTCAGAATTCATTGATCAGAATCCAAACCATTTGAATGTCTTAAAAATGAGGACTTAAAAGTAATAAATGTGTTATTTTTCCCCTATTAAGCAGCTGGGATTTTCCAGATTTTCTATGTAGCTAGGAAAGGTAGGTATTAAATTGACAGTCTGTTTATTCTGAAGAGAAAGTCACCAGAAAACATCCAAAATATTAAGACATTGTACTACACTGAAACAAAGAGAGAAGGTCTGTATATTTATTCATATGTTTCAGTTGATAAGTAGTTATTGATGTAACAATATTTTTTAATATTGTAACAGATTTTTTTAGACTGAACTGATGTGTGTTTTCTTACAAGATGAGTTTCGATGCCTGAAATAAAGCATTTCTCACAACTTTTATATTCCAGTTAGGAAAACTCAGCAGAGATGTATGTATTTTTCCTCAAGTTCATTAAGTTCCAGCATTATCTGCAAATATTTATCTGTTGGTTGCCTCATGTTTTATAGAAAATACTTCTGAAAGATGCTTTGGTGAAATTTGTCTTTTCTTCAAGGAGATCTAAAATCTTCAGATTGTGGAAGAACATTTCTTGGTAAGTCCATCTTTCTCAAAAAGAGATTTAACAGTTTGTCTCACACTGTGTATTTGTTCAAAGTGCAAGAGTGTCAGTGCCCCAGGGCTCAGCTTCCATCTTCTTTCTCTCTCCAGGAATGCATGTATCCAACCAGAGTGCTCTCAAACAAGTGAACTGTCTTCACAGCCAACATCAAAATTATTTGTAACAACATCAGGGGTTTCTCATATGTCTCATCTGTCAGAAAGAAGATGAGTGACAACCACAGCAGTAGTCACTAGAGGAATTGCTCCAAAAGCCATCACTGAATCTGTTTTAAACTCACACATATATATTCATAAAGTATTGAGTCATGATATTTAAGTTAATGTTTCTTCTATGTTAACAACTGAATATTCTATCTTTATAAATACAAATTCCTTTCTGACTCCTTTAACTCAAAACATTTCTGTACTGGCTGTACCACCACATGAGAGAAGATTTTCACTGAGAGGTACAAAGGCATCTTCATAGGGCAGGTCTTGGCAGTGGTGTAAAAGACCAAGCTGTAGGCACATAATTTTTAAATGCAGGGCAGGCTTAACAAAAATTATATATTTTTATTTTTTTTCCAAATGACATATGGACTAATGAAACTGAGAACCAATGAGATTTTCCTCAATCCGAGGTACAGTGAATTCCTACAGTGTTTTAGGTTTATCAGTATTCAAGCAGAGGAATAGATGGCTGTAGCGGGTTGACCCTGGTTGGATTCCAGGCACCCACCAAAGCAACTCTCTCATTCCCCTCTGCAGCTGGACATGGAAGAGAAGATATAATGAAGAGCACATGGGTTGAGATAAGTAAGGAGAGATCACTCATCAATACAGTCACAGGCAAAACAGGCTTGAATTAGAGATACAAGGTGAATTTATTGCTAATGAAATCAGAGCTGATAATGAGAAGTAAAATAAACCTTTCAAAACACCTTCCCCCCACCCCTCCCTCCTTTCCAGCTCTACCTCATTCCCAGCAGCACAGGGAGAAGGGAATGTGGGTTATGACCTGATGTTTTTCCTGCTGCTCAGGGAGAGGAGTTGTTCTCCTC
The DNA here is from genome assembly GCF_001522545.3 of Parus major. NCBI lineage: Eukaryota > Metazoa > Chordata > Aves > Passeriformes > Paridae > Parus > Parus major. The sequence goes on along the minus strand of NC_031773.1, from coordinate 35,399,272 downwards.
TTCCACTGTGGGATACCTCCCAGAGGACACTTCTCCATGTATGGCTGCAACCTGAGTCATTCCCATGGGCAGCAGTCCTCCCCAGACTGTAGCAGTGTGGTGCTCTTCCAGAGGGAGCAGTCCTTCAAGGAAAGGCTTCTCCAGCTGAGGATCCTCTCTCCACGGACCTCCCACAGGATCACAGCCTCCTCTCAGGCATCCACCTGCTCTGGTGTGGGTCTCCTCAATGGGCTGCAGGTGGATCTCTGCATCCCTGTGGATCTCCATGGGCTGCAGGGGCACAGCTGCCTCACCGTGGTCTTCACCACAGTCTGCAGAGGAATCTCAGCTCTGGTGCTTGGAGCACCTCCTGCCCCTCCTTCTCCACTGACCTTGGTATCTGTAGGGTTGCTCCTCTCACATGTTCTCACCCTGCTCTTCTCTGGCCACAATTACATCTGAACAATAACTTTTTTCTTTCTTAAATCTGTTATCACAGAGGTGTTATCACCATTTCTAATAGGATCAGCCATGACCAGTGGCACATCTGTCCCTGGAGCTGCCAGGGATTGGTTCTGCTGGACACAGAAGGAGCTTCTGGTGGTTTCTGTGAGAAGCTACCCCTGTAGCCCACATGCTACCAAAACTTGGCCATGCAAACCCAATACAAAGGCATGTGATAGGCTGAAGATATTATGGTAATATTAATCTTAATATCCTAAAACAAACTTAAAGGGTTAGTCTATATAATCCATCCATTTGAGGAAAATAAACTAATGTCCTTCCTGATGTGTCTGAAAGCCAAGACTCTTAACACAAGGCTGATGTCTGGTGTTTACATAGAGCAATCATTCAGTTAATTTCAACTATTCTGAAAGGATTTTTCAATTTTAGTCTACATATTTTGATCTCGTTGGGTCATGAGTCACCATTTTCTGTTATGGTGCTGTATTTTTTCCCCTATTTTCCTTTCACCCTTGGCTCATTTGTATGACAAGCTGGAAATGTGCATTCCGCAGTGAGTGACAGCACTTGTCTTAATGGATGGAAATTGACTGCGGGCCACCCTTGCAAAACAGCACATATGAACACTCCTTCATTTTTAGAGAATAAAATACTCTCTAGTGTTGAAACAAATGGCAAAAGCAGCCCTTAAAGTAAAGCCACAGGCTGTAGGTCTTCTAAATGCAAATGCTTGTTTTGGATCCTAGGTGATGGGCAGAACTGAGGAAGAAGCAGCTTAATCAGATCACCCAACTTTTCTTCTGTTGTGAAAACTGTATTTTCTGATCTTTTTCTGAAGATTGAACCCTAAACTGTTTAAGGGTGGTATAGTCCTCAGAAAGTAGATCAGAGAGAGCTCTTCATTTGGATTCATCTTGGGCTATGTTATGACAGACTTTTGCCCCTGCTCTGAGAATTGAAGCTTTCAACAGTAATTCTTGAACCTTCCCAAACCATCCACAGGGCAGGAAAATAGACCTGAAGTGTGCCTGAACTTTTAAATAAGCAGCAGAAGTGATTGAGTATTTTTTTTATTTTTTTTAAAAAAAATCTTTGCCGTTTTCCCCGTTCAAAGCAAGAATACTCTGCTTTTGTAACAAGGGGTATCAGTGTTCAGCCAGTCCTCAAATGCATATCTGGTTTGGTACTTGGAGCTGGTGTTGGTTGGAGAACCTCCAAAATAGTCTACATGGCTGTCTTAGTAAAAATGTTTTAACCAAAGTAAAGCCTCACAAATTCCAAAGCATTGATTCAGACATTGCAGGTGCTCTAACTGGTGGAAAGTTGTACTTGCTATCACCAGCAGTGTTGTCAGACTCTAGCTATGCTGAGGGTAAATACTCCAAAATAGAAAACATTCCTCATGGTAAAATAAGGCAATTCAGCACAACATTGACAACTCACTTCAGTCTTCAACAACCTGGCCATTGGCAATAAAAAATCATATCATTAAATTAGATTTGGCATGCATCTGTTGATATTTTGAAATATGTTCATAAATATTTTTCTTTTTCAAAAAGAGAAGAGTGAACAAAATTATATCACCTCTATACAGGCAGATCATATTAAGCATTCCATTTCTTTAGCAAGATAGGAACTCACTTTTTTTAAACTAAACGAGATGATCCTAGAGTAAATTGGGAAAATATTTCCTTTTGACAGAGACTGGAATGAAAGTATTTTGATTTAATGAAGAAATGTCATTTAATTGCTTGATCTAGGCTTTTTCCCCCTCTATCACGTTAGATCTGTTGCCCTGAATGTAATTAATTCTAACTGAAATAAAATGCTTTGATTTGAAATACTCTTAATTGAACTTGCCAGCTAACCAAGCTTTTAAAACCACATAAAATAACCCATAAATTAAACAATAATTGACATGGAAGTCGTTGGTATTGCTCATTAGAATTCTACTGCCAAAAATCTTTGGTTGGTTAATTTTAAGTGTTTTTAAATAGATAAAATGCAATGGGAAAAAATTGTGATGTCTCATTGAAGATAATGTTATTAAAAACTTTGGGTTTAGTACTTTTATTGAAAGGAAGGAGGCAATCAAGTACTGCTGAAGTGTTTGAAGCAGGTTGTTGGGACCAGTTTACAAACCCAAGCTGCATTGCCAAGGAAGAAGTACTTAAATTTGTGTATGTGATTTGTCTACACTTCTAAATGTTCATGAATCTATTTGAATTGCAAGTTTCTCACTATGATCCAATACAAAAAAATCCCTTAGCTGGCGCATGCAGTAATTATTTACAGTATTAGAACAGAGCTAAAAGTGCAAGAAGAAGGTTGTTATTGTTGTGATTTATGTTTATTTTTTTCTGTCTTTGATGAGTGAATTAAATCCAGTTTGTTGCATCAGCTTTCCTTAAAGATGGACAGGACTGTGTCTGAGTATTCATTAAGCTGGTGCTTAATGAAGCACCAGCTGTGATGGATGCACTCAACCCCTTAACCAAACCAACAGTAGTTTGGTACAAGCTCCAAAGGATGTAAAGCCATGTTCTGTAGCTGAATCAAGAACCTCTCTAGGAAACCCACAAAGAAGTGGAGTAACACGGTGAGCATTGAAGCTTTTGCATCTCTGGTCTCTGTGTAAAATCATTCTAGCTTGATTATAATTTGATTTTCATCTGTATGTTTCTTCCATGTAGCAGCTAATGGAAGCATGCATCTTGCCATCAACTTGCCATCAGAATATGTTAATCATGCTTTTGCAACATGATCTTAAAACCACTTTTTCTAATCTCTTTGAAAGTGGTCCTTTAAGTGATCTAGATCACTCACCCAATACAATTTGGCATAGTCAGCAGGATCCTAAATCAGGACTCGTGACACCAGCAGACATGGGCAATATAAATGAGGATGAGAAGGAAAATTCAGATTTGCAGGGCAGATTAATGCAATACTACCTGTAACTTGTACACTGTTGTTCCTGCTCCTAGAAATTAAGGTCACCATCTAACAAGCTGCAATAGTAACTGTTCTGGAGAACTTCAGAGGGAAGCTGTTTGGTTCCAGTTGTACTTTCTAACTCTGAATTAAGTGCTTTCTTCTCCCAGGAGTAGCAAATATCAGAACAGATTAAAAGTTTGTCTTGATGTGCCTGTTCTTCTGCAGGCAACCTGGAAAATTATGGTGTTTTTCTTTGAGACCTCAAGCTGAGGCAGCAGCACCAGGGAGCTGGAGGACAAGAGCTCAGACTAGTAAGCTAGAACTGAAGTCATACTACAAACCATGACCCCTTTTCTCCTTTCTATTTCAAACCTGTGCCATAATATTTAATAGCCCTGTAAAAATCATTACTCCTTCAGATGGTCATACCTGCCTCCCCTACCTCTCTTCCCTGGAAGTCTAGAGGCTTTTCAGTCAGACAATTCTCTTTTTTTATTATTATTTTTTTTAATATAAAATGTTAAGGAAAAAGTTATTTTTAATTCCCAAAAATAGCTCTCTTGCTGTTAGGAAATATGATGGGATTTGGGCAAAGCTACTTATTTGCCAGTTGTTTGTCATTCCAGGGTTGTCTTGTCCTTGTAGCTCATTACTGGGCTCTCTCCAGTAGGTCCATGTTTCTTGTCTACTGAGGAGCCAGGAACAGGACCAGACACTCCAGGTTTGGCCTCACCAGTGTTGTGAAGGAGGGAGAAATTACCTCCCTCAGCCTGCTAGCAGCACTGCTGCTACTGAAGCCCAAGACACTCTTAATCACCTTTTCAGAAACAGCATGTTGTTGGCTTGTGTTCAACCTGGCGCCCACTGTGACCCCCAGGTCCTTTACTGCAAAGCTGCTTTCCACCTGGGTGATAAGAAGCACATTTTGCAGAATCTTAAATGCTTCCTTAGCAGAAAGATGTGGCTGGCTTACATTGTTTCAGGGGAAAATGCTAACAGCCCACTGTTGTCTGTTCTCAACAGCAGTGCCCTGCTGGAAGGAAAACCTTGCAGACGTCTGTGACAGCAGGGCAGAGTGCCATGAAGAGCTATTTCAGGTCTCTGTGCAATACATTCCCACCAAAATAGCAATAACAAAACCTTTTCTTGCTGATTAACTGTTACAGCTTTTTCCTACTGAGTGAGGGTTTCTCCTGGCCTGTCCTTTGCTCAGTAGCAGCCCTTACATCAGGCTGAACACAGGTTTGCTTTTCCTTTTAGCTCATGATGGCTTCAAGTATAATCTGCTTCCTTATTACAGCTCCTGTGCTTTCTCACCAGCTGGCATAATCTCACTTTTGCTATACCTCATGGTTATCTTCTGTGTGTAACTCATCAAAATGAGTTCTATTTTGCTTTAGACTCCTTTGAAGATGATATAATTATCAAAGCCCTTTACCATGGACATATTTTTGTAAATTATTAGGTATATTTAAACTTTCCATCATCATGATAACCTGCTTGTATTAGTCACAAAAGGAAAGGAAACACAGGCCTCTTTTTTTGCAGTTATTATTCAACTGACACCCAGCACTTAGAACCTCCTCCTGACTGTATCTCCTCTTACCAGTCCTTCAGAGTACAGGTTTTTTTCATTATGCATTCAATGTCTAAACCTGTTTGTGTTCTTGGCATCTAACAAACAGGACCAACACCCACATGTTTAAATATATTTTACAGCTTGGCCAGTGTAAAGATATGCCTCTAAGTTCTTATATGGCATCTATACTACAAAATTCTTTTCAAAGTGGGGGCAATCATTGCTGCCCATCCTTGTGCAACAGATATGCTGTTCTGCCTGCCTGATCACTTATTGAAATATATCCTGTTTACACACATCAAAGAAGTAAAATCCTTACATAAGAATGAGAAAGCCATTCAGTGAGAACCAGAAAGAAAAACAGGAAAGTTGAAAGATTTAGGGAAGAGCACATAACTGCATGTGGGTTCAAAGGAAAAATACTGGGTCCTATGCCTCATCTTCTAAGAAGAGCTACAATTTTTTCCACCTTATTTAAATTGTATATTGGAAAAAGTATTTGAAAAAAATTTCTTTAAGCTGCTTGGATAGGTTTTTCAAACATGCAGAGAATTTCTAAGTCCTTTTGCTCAAGCATCAGGCTTATGTACAAAATAATCCCCCCAAACATGTCTCTCTTGGAGGCGAAATTCATGTGTTTCTTGCCTTGCCCCCAAACAAATGCTTTTGCATGAGTCATTTATTGTGGAACTATTAACCCTCATTGAAATGCACATCTAAACTGACACTTAACCCTAATTTTTTTTAGCAGCACATGAGGGTGTGGGTGATACTTATTTGGATAGCACCTTGCAGCCTGGAGGCTTTAAAAATGTTTTATTTACATAATGTCTCATTTATTTTTAAGAATTACACTCTTCCCATCACTGCTGTGAACTTCTTTGGCATAGAAAATATCCAACAGCTGTTTATCAGCCTACAGAAATGCTGTGTAATAAGAAGTAAAATGAGATTGTGCATCTAACTAAAACCATGGAGTGAGTCAAGAAGGAGCACCATCCTAAGAAAAGAAGAAAAAAGCAGTCACTAGTCTTCCAATGTTCGTTTGTACAGTCCTGCAGGTCACTGGTAGATAGAGAATTAGATGGGGGAAAAGAAGCATTTACTATGTTTTCACCCATGATTTGTGCAGCCCTGCTGGTCAGTGGCAGGCCCAGTGCACTAAGGCACAGGAACCATCCTGGGCACTGTGTAGGGAGCAGTATTTCACATAACCTGAAAAAACAAATGCATAAGCCAAGATTTTGAGAATTGACACATTCTATGGCCGTGGAATAGAAGGTATTTTTAAATGGAGTGGAGCCTGTATGTTTTTTTCAGAAGCAGATACCTTTGATAGAATGCACACTAATTTCACCACTGGGTATACCCAGTAATAACCACAGGAGAGCCTAAAGAATAAATTGCAGGAGATAAATTGTACAAACTGTTAGAAAATTCACACCAGCTGAAGAAGTTTTCATTTTTTTTTTAAATTTTTTAAAATAGATCAGTATTCTTCACCTTTGATTAATATAACAGCACAAGAGAAACATCAAAATTTCATTAGCTGGAGGGGCTGTGTGATCTTAGAGTTTAAACATGTTAGACTACCTCAAGTATAGTGAGACAGATATTTATAGAACAATAGGGAAAAACACCGCTGGTATCTTACAGGTAGGAGAGTATTTGTGCATAGAGAAATGCAATAAAATTTGAATTGTGAAAATTGTAGCTCTTGCTAATTATAAGAGAATTCATGAAGTGCAGCATTAAATCCTGGGGGGAATAACAGAAACTTTACTAAAAGGTAATATATTGTTTAAGATACAGAGTAGGTAAACATGTTGAAAACCAGTTTATGGAGACTTGCCTTGACATCCAGGAAAGAGTGAAAATCAGTGGAGCATCAACATTGGGATGGTAGGCTTTGTGGTTTTGTCTCTTCAGAAAGAACATTTGGAAACAAGTACTTTGCTATCATTATCAACCATAATTGAAATTGGGGCAACTCAACACTTTGTTCTGAAGGTGTGAAAGCTGTGTCATCAGTTATTGGGCTAAGACAACAGAGGGCCTGAATGTTCACTGACAAGAAAACTTTGGAGTATTCAACACACTTCCTCATCAAAACTCTAGGTAGGTTATTAAATATAATCATGGAATATCTGTGTGAAGGGAGAAAGAGCCTCAGCCACAGATCTGATATCTTTTTTAATAGTGCATCCCTTGCAAAGGTGTTCCAGGTGCTCTTGTTATAGAGACTCACTAGTAATTCTATTTTGAGATTCTAGCATTAGTCAGGCATATTCAACTGATTAAAACAGAATGATAGAATATCTAAATTCTAGAGTGCCAAATCAATTTAGCTGTTACATATAAAGACTAGTGATTAAGGAAAGACAGAGCTACAATTTGTAAAATATTCTGGGTAGGGTTTCTCCAGGATGAGCTTTTTATGCTCTGTGGTTTGAAGAGGGGCTGCTCTCATCTATATTTCTGGCCTGATGGCAGAGACTTGCAGGAAGACACGATGGCTCTCTCTGAGCCACATCCTGAAGAACACCAGCTCTTTAGCTGGCTTTCCATTTCAAATTTTTTTTCTACTAAATGCTTTTCTTCCTCACCTATAAGACTCTTCTGTTAATAACAACATTCAGATAAACTACAAAGGCTGATATAGAATGAGAACTGCATGTTAATTTCAGCATAATGTTCTTGAAATTTAAGGATGACATATATGATGAAGAGGTGTTTAGTCATCTCAGTCACCAAGATACCCTCTATAAACAAGGGAAAGAGTTCATACTTCAGAAGGGTCATGTCTTCCATTTAAAGATGGGGGTTTAAGTACCTTTCAAGGTGCCTGACTCTCCATCAGCTGTAGAGGAGATCAGATGACTAGCTTTCACTATGTGTCTGGCCTTTTGATTGCTAAAAATAATTCAAAGCTCTATGAAGATGTTATCCTCATCAAAAAGAAAAACATCTCTTGTAGCAAAACTTCTAAATGGTGAAAGTTAAGTGAGATAAATCTCATTAATATGATGTCTTAGATTGAAATGAGTCACTGTATTGGGTGTAAGTGTCAAAGTGGGGGTTGAACTGGAGAGGTGGCCTCTGAGAAGAGATCAGGGGCTACACAGCCCATCCCAACAGACTCCAACAGACCTTCTGGCAAAACATAGCCAAGCTGTTGGTTCCTCTGGAAAACCTCTCTAAGAAAGGGCAGAATGCCACAGGGAGAGGAGGAAGGAACAAAAATTTTGAGAAAAGGCAGAGAGAACACAAAGCATCATATGAGCAGGAGGAGGAGGAGGAGGAGATGCTCCAGGTGCCAGAGCAGATATCCCTTGCAGCCCGTGGAGGATCCATACTGCAGCAAAAGAAAAATATGAGAAGGAGGGAACAGAGAAAGCAACTGCTGTGTACTGACCAAAATAACCCAGCCCTGTGATGCTTGCAGGAACGGAGAGGAGGGTGAAGAGAGCCTAAGTCTGAGAAAAGGGGAAGGAAAAGTGGTTTTTAAATATTTGCATTTTTGTTCTCCATTACTAGATTTAGCAGTTATGTTTTGGGGATGGTGTTTGTTTTTTTGGCTTTTTTTTTTGTGAACATTTCAGTTAATTTTCCCAAAGTTGAGTCTGTTTTTACAGTAACAGGAAAGTGAACTCCATGTCTTTTAACTGATGAGCTTTTTTACTCCTTCTCTTCTTATTTTCTCCCCCACATCACCAAGGGGGTGGAGTGAGCAAGCATCTGGTGGGTGCTTGGGTGTTAGCCAAGGCTAACCCACCAAGGGAACATTTATCCTTTATTATTATAAATTAACTTCATGTGCCTTTTCTAGGGGAAAAAAAAAAAGAGTCCAAGTGTACAATGTTTCTTTGAAAAATATAGTAAAATTCCACATATGGTATGTAATACATGGGAGAGATAGCTAAAATTCAGATGACAGTATTTCCTTTTCCTAGATATTCCATGATGAAAGATTACAATAGTCTATGAGAAGGTGAAACAGCTTTAGCAATATCAAAATATTTCCAGATGTATGTGCAGAATATATGAAAACCTATGCTAATGTATGCACGAGCTCAAGTGGCTGTCAGATTTGCATTGTAAGATGAATAACTGAGTTGGGAATGTATTTTACTTTCAAAATTCTAGTTTTCTGATTTTTCACTTGCTCTGAAGTAACAGAAGAGCAACAGCCTTTTCAAAAACCAATAAATCAACTGGATTTTTTGGCTTTGATTCAGGGAGACAAAACATTTCATTTCCAATTTGACCTTTTCAAAAAAGTGTGATTATAATAATTTTTACTTTAAAACAGCTTTTCAAAAATGTTACAACTGGGCTTTTCTATATCATTGCATTTCTTTCCTAAATGATAGGCTATCAGTACTGACACACTAAAAACATGCCATGGATGTGTATATAGATATGTGACATACATAACATACATACATAATATATATAACATGTCAGCTGGGTGTGTATACCACTTAATCAGGAAAAAAGATTCTGATTACAATGTTCTGACTGACAGACCATTTATCTCAGGTCATCCTTTTAATCCTCTTTGCCATCAAGGGCAGAGCAGGTTTTCTGTTCAGAAGCAAGATGCAGTAGCCTTCTTGGCTGTTGTTGCAGCAGTCACCTCCTCCATGGTCACAGTGGTTACATGGCAAAAGCTGTAACCTTCTCTTCAGCTGTGCCTATTCCACTTTCTACCAGGACTCCCACCAAGCTGGCAGGGCTGCATGCCTTGTGATTCTTCTTTCTCCTTTCCTCATAAAAGAGAATGGGGAATGAGCAAAACCCCCTCGTGCTGAATTTCTCTTAAGTGTTAACTGTGGTATGATGTTTTGAGAACAGGAACACCTTGCAGATTGTGTTCACCAATTGCTGTTGTGTGCAAAGAAGGTATTTAGTGGACTGGACTGGAGCTTAATAATGCAGTCTTGTAGGTACTGTGAGAACACCCCTCAAAACCTATTCAAAACCTGGTGTTCTTTAGGTTTAGTTACAGCTGGGTACTCCTGGGAACAGAAAGTAGGCATTAGGACAGAGTAAAGATGGACAGAACCATCAGAACCAGCTGAACAACCTGCTGTAAAGGGAAACTATCTGAAGTCAGGCTTCTTTTAAAACAAGATTTTGGGTGGCTCTTTTACATTTCTGCCATAACTTCTCTTTCCTTGTTTTAGGCCAGGACCAACACAGCTATTCTGAGGTGCCTCAGCAAACATATGGTATGTGTGCTGTTTCCATCGTTAACCAGCCAGGCGGCAGGGAACAGAGTGCCTGCTTGAAAACATTGTGGGAATGGGATTCCTGGTACTGGGAGTGCAGGCATCTATGACTGACACTGTGGATATGCCTCCTTGCCAGCTAATATCTGGACAGAGCCAGAAATTGAGCATTATAAGGTCTAAGTATAATTTTGGCACACGTCACCTGTTGATTCTTTTCACGACTGGTTATATTTTCCTCTTGTTAGAGACACCTATTCACAGAAACAAGCATTCATACTGAGCTTTTCCAATAGTGGTGCTGGCCTTACAGAGCTGACATGTTGCGTGCACCCTGCCAGCTTGTTGACAAAAGGAGAGACAAATGTAATTTAATACAGATGTTTGCATGCAAAAAGTATCAGCAGCACTTCAGCCTTCTTCTTTCAGTCCTGTCAATCAAACATATCCTCTCCACCAGATAAGTTAACATGCCCTGAAAGAATGCCTGTTTTTGACAGGCATGTGTGATTTTTCTTTTTTCTGTTTTTTTATTCTCTGTTCCTTTGGCCTATTCATATGTCTATTTGTTCAGAGGACTACAGCCCTCATTCACTCTAGTGATGAATTCAGATGAAGTTTTGGCCTCACCCCTAGGGCTTTAAAATCTTTGTGTGTAAATGAGTAATTTCAGCTGCACAGCAGATCACTATGTACCTCTGAAATAATTTTTCAGTGTGAGCATATCAGATAAGTATATTGGCATTTCTGAAAGTCTGATCTCAAACCATTAGTTTATAGACCCCTTTTTAAAATTTATTTATACTTGAAGAGATGTAGTCTTCACAACAAGCTCTGACCTCACTTCTACCTTTTCCATTTTCCCTTCTTCTTGATAACAAACCTTGTCCATTTGTAGTTATTTCACCTCCTAGATTCCATAAAACATCCCATTTAAAGTTGTATATGAATCTGCCCTTGAATAGATGTTATACTTTGGTGTTGGGAACAGGAAACTGATGTGGGAATGTGCATTATGTGGACCAACAGCAGTTTAGCTTTTTATCAAACTGACTTTCGTTACTTCCATATAGGAAATTTTTATTCTCTCATTCATATATTTTTAAAATAGGAAAAGAAATACGTCTGGAGACTACCTGATGATGTTGTGAGTTTCTAGCTGGTGAGATTTCTCTAGTACTAATTTCTGAATTCAATATAGCAAATCCTGACTAGGGCCACTTGACATCAGGTAAATAACATTTTATGAGACTTGCAATCCACTTTCTAATTTGTAATGTTTTTCAAAAAAGAAACTAGCAAAGTGGGTCAGTGATATTTTGACCTTGCTTATACTGACTGTAACTATAAGGAATTTGAGATCATCCTGATGAGCTGGAAGATTTATTATCTCTTCAGTGAGAATTCTTAGGCTGAGCTCTCTCTACCAATAAACCTTGATATTCATCTTTCCTAATCCTTTGTGAAATTAATGCAGAAAATTCTTAAGGCATAAAAGATATTTTGACTCACTGTAAGTTTATAATGAGTGATACAGGATGAAGTACTTCAAAGGGGGAATGAAACCATTCTGTTCTGTGCTGGTTTTCCTGGATTCCATGACAAAGGAGTGAAGTAACATGGTGGTACCAGGATAGGCACATGGTTTTGGCAAGGGCCAATGAAGTTTTCATTCTGCTTCAGACAAAGCTGTCCTGGTGTAAAATTTCATTTTTCAGCAATGCATTTTAGCATGAGCAGCAGTGCTAAAAATATAGGCACAGCTAAAAATGTAGACACTGTTTTGTGCAGAAACCTCATTAGGACAAAATTTAGTTAGCTAAGTGTGTCTGGGGAGGAGTCCAAGAGACTCTCTGGACCACACAGGACTGTCCAGAACAAGGAGCCATAAACCTGTCTTAAAAAAGATATATCTGAAAAAGATAAATACAAGACAAAGATGTAACTGGCACTGGAAGCCATGGCAACAGGTGCAGAAATCTCAAAAGAGCAGAGAATCCAGGAGCATGTTTTAAGACTAAAATGTATTAATCTCTTCTCTGTGATTTCCCTGTCATCTAGGGAACTGTCCTTCTGCAGCCTGCAAAACTTCACATTGTGGAATTTTCTGGAAACATACTAATTTCTTTGAAAGATTTCAGATATGTAATTATGAGGAGGTACCTACATGGAGTAACTGCACTGAGGTGAAGATGTGACAACAGGGAAAATGTGCCCCAACTGTGCTTTACAAAGCTCCATCTGTACAAATCATAAAAATACCAGTGTGTCCCTGAAATGGGAATACAGAATCCTGAAGGGTTTAGGTAGCCCCCTCTCTGAGCCAGCTGGGGGAAGCCTGTCTGTTTGTCCATGCCAGGTTGGTGTGTGACAGGACACACGGTCACCCAGTTTGTGCACGCATTGGTTTCTCTGCGCTGCCCATGAGTACAGGAGCATTCGTCACTGGGTGGAAACTTAAGTGCCTGCCTGAGATCTCTCAAGTTTAAGGAAATTAATTCTTAATCATGCACTTAATTCTACTCATCTTCCTCATTATTCTAGCAGGGCAGAATTATAATGTTTTAATTTATGGAGTTGTGCATAACATTTGTCAGTGTCTTGCTACTTTTCACTCTCAGAAATGACACCACAATCTTATTTGTTGGTAATATTTTGAAACCATATTACATATCAGAACTAAGCACAAAGTCTCTGCACTTTTTAGTGACATAAATTTCTTTATCAGAATTTTTTGTATAAAAGATGATGAGATATGTTTCCCAAAACATCTGAACATCATAATGTATATCTCTGGTTTTTATGCTTTTGAGAGATTTAACATGACACTGAAAACACAAGCATTTAAAAAAGAAGGAAGCAAAGTCAAAATATACACTAGTACATAATTTTTTCCCCCTAAACTGCAGAAAAACTCCAGCATTATTAAGAACTTGTTTAACTCCTTACAATGTTTCAAAATTATAGATTGATGTTTGAAAAGTCCAAATATTTGGACAGAAAACTTTTCACAAAAAGAGTCTGAGAAATCGTAGACCTGAAATACAAAACAAAGAACATATTGCTGGCCTTCTTTTTTCTAGTAATATTCGAGCTGATAGAGCATCCAAAGGTTTTACGCAGTTTAGGATGGCCAGAAAGCCATCTTTTTACTTAGATCATAAGTGCACTTTGCCATATAAGCTTCCCTTTGGGTATTTTGTTCCTGATCCATGTAGATTTCTAAATATCTCAGCTACTTAATCCAGAAACCTGTTTTTATCCAAAAGGATAACTGATATCCTCTTGCTGTCCACCATTATTCTAGAAGAATTGCTGTCCTCCAGATTATCTGAACATATTCAGAATTGGGAAACTTAAAATTCTTTGTAATATGGATGCTTTCAGACAATTTTCATTTAGAGAGAAGTATTAATGTGCTTTTATCTTTTTCATTTGTTTGTTTGTTTCTTCACACTGAATAAATCTGAGGTTTTGGAACAGGTTGCCAGTCCTGCTCACTGTGTGTGTTTATTCCTAGAAATCTTTGTAATGCTTCTGTCTCCCTCCAATCTGGCTTTCTTTCTTTACACAGATATCCTGTCTTTTATCTTTGTGCTGATGGCAGCAAAACATATCTATCAAGTAAAATCCTTGCCCTTGCCATTTAATTACCTTTGAATCTGTGTTGTTATCATCAATTGTTCCATTGACTGCCTCCTCTAAGACTGACTGAGAAGATGAAATGTCCCAGCTGACAGCATGAAAGGCTTGTCCTAAACTGTGTTAAGAAGTCCTGCTCAGTCTACAGTTTAATAGATATTCTGCCATGGGATATCTGGGAGCTCAGTTAAATTATATTTTTAAAACAGCAAGAGGCCAGTATCTTTTTCTGGTAAGTTTTGATGAAATATCAGGTAAAATATTGTCTCCTTTTGAAATAATTGGGAGGCTCACAATAGAGATCAGTCTTAGATTTCATTCAAGGGTACACTTATTTTTAGTGTTATGTCTTGTGTCTTCAGGACTTAGAACTGAGCCATGCAGTGGATCACTCATGGTCACTTTATTTATTCTGGGGACTTGTCCACCTGCAAAATACTCACTTTGGCTCATGAAACAAATTCTGAACCTAGACCTCTAATCTGGTCTTCTCCTGACTCACCTAAATTGGGAGATTTGTTTGTTATTGTGGCCACAGCAAGTCCAGTATTAGATGTGTGTCGGTACCAGCAGGCAGCGTGTGTCTGTGGAGACCCAGAGGCTGGGAATAGCCCAGGGCATAGACCCCACAGCCCTCCCAACATTGCCAGGAACCAAGAGCACCAGAGAAAGGCTTCTGCCATCAGCGTGCCACGAGATTGCTGGTAAAACATACCCAGCATCTGACTAATTTATAAAACCTACTATAACTGATCAGGTGACCTAGCCAATGCCAAAAGAAAAACAACATTAAAAATTGGGAGAAAATTCTTAAAATAGAAAGTATGAGCACATGTCTGCATATAGCTCGACAGATGGCATCTCTTTAAACAGGGCTTGTCCATATGGCAAGCAAGTAGATTGAATCTGAATGCTGTATAGGATCCCAATGGAGCAAAACCCGAATGTTTTTTTAGTTGAAGAGTGTACGCTATATATCTCACTTATGCTTCAGATGACAACATAAGCAGTTTTATGCCATCAGCTTCTGGTTGTGGCTGCAAATAATCAGAGAGAGAGGGAAGAGATGAAGAAACATCAACTTAGCAGCTCTTTAGGAAACTCTCAAGTGAGGGTTTGAAGAAATAGAAATGAGGAACAGGAAAAAAGAGACATTCAAACCCCAGTAAAGAAGTTCTCATAAACAGTTTAATAATTTAATAGCTGACTAAGTGAAAATGCCATTACTGAAGCTTCTCGACCACCCAGTCAGCTGTCTGACAGACAGCACAGTCCTGCAGTACCAAAAAGCCCATGTCAGTTCAGAAAGGCCTCTGAGGATATGAAATTTCTCTCATACAGTAGGTATCTGCCCAGGTAGAGAAGATTCCTGAATCAGAATAAGAACATTCCTCATCTATTTATTCCTCACAAGAGCTTAAGCATTCAGCTCACGCACTGGTTACTGCTGCTGAGCTGCAAGCTCTTCTCGGTGGAGATACCCCAGGCATAAAGGCAAGGCTGTAGCCAAGAATGTATTACCTGCTGTGGCACAGGGATTACACTGCTTACACAGGGGGAAGCCTTCCTGGCAGCCTCATGGTGCAGGAGAACTGGGAAGAAGCCAATTTTATCTATGGAGAACACTTTAAAGGTAGCTACACCATTCATTTCAAACCAGAAAGTTTCCATTTCCTTTGAAAGGAAGCGTAGCAAGGCTACTATGTTTGAAAACAAAGAAAGTGAATGCATCAATATGAAATATCTTTATTTTAATGGAAGTTAACTGCTGACAAGTTCAATCAATTTCACTTCTTGACATGCAAAGCATTGAAAAATATGTTTCTTTTTTAACAAAAGAAAGGTAATAATAGAAAGAGCTCAGTTTAAATATTTCTTAGCTGAATAAACACGTGTCTGCACATATGGTGAAATGGCAAATTAAATAGAGTTTATATATTAAACGTTCTGCAGTTATCCACATTTTCAATTCAGTTTAACAAACACTTATTGTCTTCTTTTACAGAAAATATCATCTTTGGAACCAGAAAGAGCGTATAGCATTAAGGAACCTCTCTGGGAGAAAATATACCTGAACTCACCTGTAAAATAAACAAAACAGGCTGATGTCAAACTGTTGAGCTTCTACTGCTACATTTCATTACTGAATGTACCGGTTAAACTAAGACTAGACTATCAAAGAAATTGAGAACAGAACTTTATTTTCAGACTTAATTTTTTCCTTTCAAATGAAACATGATATCTGAGCATATTTCTTATTATTTGCAACCACCTGCAAATAATCTCAATACACCTTCTTCACCTGCAGGAAAATCTCAATACACACATAGCAGTACCTGCATACTGTCTTGAAGACTTTGGAGGCATCTTGAGGGCAATAAGGTGTCTATGCAAATTATGGTGAAAATTGCTAATAAAGGCCTGTCTTCAAAATATCATTAAATTATTTCTGGGTCTCTTGTTTCTGAGTCCCATACAAGGCTAGAATGCATGCAGTGAATGAGAATTCAGTCATTTACCATCCAGCTACCAAATCCCATAAAGTCTGATGAATTTCAGGTTTCATCAATCCAAATTGTTAAGATTCTCCACAAGTGAGAATATTTGAGGCATAATTTTATGTTCTCTATAAATATGCACTCCAGAACAATTAAGAGGCTAGTGAAAGAGTTTGCCAAGCCACTTTCAAACAATTACCACCAGTCTTGGTTAAATGGAAAAGTCCCAGTTGACTGGAAATTGTCAGCTGTGATGCCCATCTACAAGAAGGGCCAGAAAAACAACCTGAGGAGCTACAGGCCTGTCAACCTGACCTTGCTCCCAGGGGAGGTCATGGAGCTGGTCATCCTGAATATCATCATGTGGCATATGCACAACAACCAGGACATCAGGTCCAGCCAACATGGGTTTATAAAAGGCAGGTCCTGCTTGACCAACCTGATCTCCTTCTATGACAAAGTGACCCACTTTTGAGATGAGGGCAAGGCTGTGGATGTTGTCAAACTAAACTTCATGAAGGCCTGACACTGTCTCCCACAATATTTTCCTGAAGAAACTGGGAGCCCATAATTCAGACAGGTGTACCCTTTGCTGGGTGAAAAACTGCCTGGATGGCCAGGCACAGAGAGTGGTGATGAATGGAACTAAATCCACTTGAAGGCCAATCACCAGCCATGTTCCCTAAGGCTCAGTGTAGGGACCAATCCTGTTTAATATCTTTACTGACTACCTGGATGAGGGGATTGATTGCATCCTCAGTCACTTGGCAGTGCAGACACTATGCAGGAGTGTTGATCTGCTGGAGGGTAGGAAGGCTCTGCAGAGGAATCTGGACAGGCTGGATCATGAAGTTCAACAAGGTGAAGTGTCTGGTCCTGCACTTGGGTTGCAGAAACCCCATGCTGTGCTACAGTCTGGGAACACAGTGACTGGAAAGCTGTCCAAGGGAAAAAGGGCCTGGGGGTGCTGTTTTACAGCTGGCTGCATATGAGCTTGCAGTGTGCCCAGGTGGCCAAAAAGGCCAATGGCATCGTGGCCTGTATCAAGAATACTGTGGCCAGCAGGACCAGGGCAGTGATTATCCCTCTTGACTTGGCATTGGAAAGGCCAGAACTCAAATCCTGTGTTCAAGTTTGAGCCCCTCACTTCAAAAAGGACATTGACGTGCTGGAGTGTGACCAAAGAAGAACAGTGAAGCTCATGAAGGTTCTAATCACTGATCTTTTTAGGAGAGGCTGAGGATGCTGGGGTTGTTCAGCCTGGACATGAGGAGGCTTGTGAGAACCTCTGCTCCCTATAACTACTGTAAAGGAGGTGGGGGCAATCTATTTTACCATGTCTCAGATGAAAGCATGAGAGGAAATGGCCTTAGGTTGCACGAGTGAAGGTTCAGATTAGATATTAGGAAACATTTTTTTTGCTGAAGGAATAGTTAGGCATTGAAATATGTTGTACAGGGAGGTCATGGAGTTGGAAGGCTCTGGAAGTGTTCAAGAAGTGTCTGGATGTGGCTTTAGGGAATATGGTTTAGGTGTAATTATGGTGGTGCTGGGCTGATGGCTGGACTAGATGATGTTGAAGGTCTCCTCAAGCTTGATGATTCTGTGATTCTGTGAAGAGTAGGTGCTCTTGCTACCTATAACTATCATTACTTACTAAAACTAGTCATCAGAGTACTTTTATGTTTTTCCCAAATCTTTCCTGTTCACCAGACACAAAAAGCATATTTGATCTTTCAGACTAGAAAATGAGGCTCAGGAAATCGTTCATCTTCTTGGCACAAAGAAGGCTGAAGATTGGTAATTCTATCCTTCTCGCTTTTATTATCTATAGAAAGAGGATGTAAACTTGGGAATGTGTATCAGGCTGGTGACTCATGCTGATTAACAGATATTTAGGCAGGCTCATTTGCTTAACCTTAATGCTTGTCACATGTCTTGCTACAAATTTCACTGTGCATTACAAAGGATTTGATATCATAGAAGTAATTATTCCAAAATGATCCTGATAGATTAAAAAAAAAAAAAATAAGTAATTTGGTCCTAAACCCAACATTCTATAATGAGAATGTTTCTGGGTCTGCAAATCCATAGTCATGTTTTATTTATAGCTTGCCTATGATTCATCATTAGAGTTTCTTTCAGATTTTGAAACAAAAATTGTTCTGCCATGCACAAGTGTTTTTAGATAACCACAGCTGCTCCTCACTAGCTGCCGTTTCAATAGAAGAAAGCCTAACACTAGTATTCTTATGCATCTTTACTCCTATCTGCTCAAATTCAAACGCCTTTCAACACACACAATCAATCCCATTGTAAGGAATTCAGGCAGCAGCCACCCCAGCCAGCTTTTGGCTTGTCAGCAAAACCCCTTTTCGTTCCAAAGAGGAACAGCTGATGGAATGAAACTTTGCTCTTGGCTGGAAAGCTTTGAAATGATTGTGCTGTCCCAGCTCTGCCCTGGCTGTGCCAAAATGCCTCTGAAGATGTCTAAAGCAATTGTTAGAAACTCTGCTGGGTAGGCAGCAGAGAAAGGCAGGACACTGCTTAGCCCTTCTGCTACTTTGGCGTTGAGGGCTGCAATCTGAATTTTTCTGTGTATTGCTTGCTGGGTGGTAAAAAGATGAATAGTCTAAAGTGATTTGTCGTTGAGAAGATTATTTCTGGAGGTTTTGTGGTTGCAGATAACATTTCTGCTCTCTTGATTAAAAAGCCTTCTTTGCACTGGACAAGTTTACAGGTTGTTTAAGAAGCAGAGCTTGAGCTAAATATTTCTGCTAATCTTGTCTCAAAAATAAATTTTGGTCATCTCTGCATGCATTTCTCTCTATATATACCTAGTAAGGTTTGTTTCCACTGAAATAAAACCTTGCTGAATCTTCTGGGCTGCAGGGGTATTGTTTATGGACAGATGCTCTTGCACTTTCAGATACTATACCAGGTTATTATTATGCCCATGTGTGCTCTTTCAGCATCTAATCAGACTTGAATTGAGAGACACTCTGAGTTAATGACCAGCTCACCTACTCTGGCATTTCCTACTGTGTACCTCTTCAAACACCAGAGAGGTGAGACTACAGCTTCACACATGTGACTGGCATAGTCACATCAACTGGAATTGGTTTGCTGTCTCCCCTTGGCTCATGTCACTGCTGGAGACGGGCACAAATAAAACTTTGATCGATGCCAGTAGGGATGCAGAGGTGGTTGAGTGGCGATGAAGTTCTTACTGCACTTGTGGCGCTTCTTGTGCTGAAAACAATTGCAGCACTGTGACTGTCATCGGCATGTCTGGGGAACTCCTAGGATGAGTTTGTAACCTTGGCCTAAGGTTGTAACACGAATGCTCTTGTCACTTATACTGTTGGCAGCTTACTGCTGTCTGGCAGCTTGGAGAAGGCAGAAAAAGCTGTAGGGAGTAGTTAACTGGATGACTTTTGACTCTCTGTAAATAGAAAAGGAAAAATTGAAGTCTTTGGGCAGTCCTATAACTCCAGTATATTTCATTCCTGTGGGCTGCCAGAAGACTTGTCTCATTCAAGAGAATGTTCCTCTTTCAAGAGTATTGTGATTATATGGACCTGGAGAGCAGAACATCTCATACTGCATGAGTACTTTGTCTAGTGCCCATAAAAATAACATATATACCTGTGAAAGTAGAGCAGGTTCATATAAATTTTGCTTTTCTCATTTAGAACTACATATTCATACTCATTTACTAAATATGCATATGAACAGAAAAACAACAGTCATCAAAAATAAGAGATAGCTTTCCAAGAGAGAAAGTATCACAAACATAATACTCATACCGGGATCACTTTTCTGCTGTTGGTAATATATTCAATGTGTTTGGGAAGCAGTTAATGCATTTTCTATTTGTTTTGTTTGTTCTCAGTGAAAAACACATGCATGATTTTTATACCTCTTTCAATTTGATTTCAGCATAAACCTTTTTTCTAGAAATATATTTCCCATGTCACATTTGTATGGAGATTACCTCTTAAATATGCTAAGTGGAGAGGTCAGAGCTCTCTTTTCTTGTTAAACAAATTAATGTTTGATGTTCTGTACAATTCCAACACAGAAAACATGAGAAAGACAGTGAAGGAGAGAAGCAGTTAGAAAAATCCAATGAAAAGTATTTTATATGCCAAAAATCACAGGGTAGCTAACAAAAACTCAGCTTTGCCAAAAAATTCCATGTGAAGGCGTTAACATATTTTAAGCTAAAATATAAAATCCTCTCTCACTGCCTAACCCACTGCAGAAAATAGATTAAGTGTATCTTTAAAATGTGACCTTAGAAATCTGAACCTGGCAATTGGTAGTAACTGGGGGAACAACTGAAGATCTTTGAGATTGGATTGGTGTGGGTAAAGACCCATAAGTATTTGGATACGTAGCTGAAACTGATCCCATCTTTGCCTTGCACTCTTCCCATTTCACTAGAGAGACTTTAGGCTATCCTGCTTCTCTGAACAGACAACCAAGGCTCTTAACATACAGACCATCTCCCTCCCTCTCTCCCTCAATTCCCATTCACCCCCAGCCATGTTTAGCTCTTGCCTTCTGGATATGTGCACCTCTTGCATGACTGCTACTGCGTGACTGAGCATATATCCTGGGCTTCATGAAAAGCTCTGATCAAGATTCGGTTTATAGTGATATATAAGGGTTTACAGCCAGGGTAACAGGGTAGACTTGCCTGCAAATTTATCACTCTTAAAGAAAGCTGTGTTGGGTAACTTTTGTTCTCATTGCATGAGGAAGACTTACAGTAATATTAAACTTAGATGAAAAGAGGAATGGTGAAATAGGGATCATTTTTATATGAAGAAAGGCAAAAGCTGAAGGATTGAGAGACAAAGAATTGCTGATTGATCACCCATTTTGATAGAAAAACAGGTAATAGACAAAAAATACAAGAAAGGAGTAACAGTCCCTGTAGAGGGAACAGCAAATTTGAAAGAGAAAGAAAGACCAAAGAAAAAAGGTATGAGGCTTCTGATTGCTCTTTTGATGGTGGTAGTTCTTTTGTTACAGGAATCAATAAAATAAATTTACTTATCGAACATCTGTGGTGATTTGAAACTTTACTGCCTGGAGGTTGCTTTTACCATCTTCTGTTGGAGGTTGCCCAGCCCAGCTGCCCCAGCAGAGCAGAGACAACAGCTATGGGCTCCCTTTATCCTTTTGGCCATCTGGCAGTCTGGGTTTAATGGCCAGGAGTGATAAACTTGAGTTCACCTACATGACTTCTCACTAAAGCAGGTGGGATCCATGCACACAGTAAGTAAATAAAAAAATGGTTCATCCACATGAAGAATAAAACAGACAGGGTCTATGCACCATCACTAAGCCTGCAGGTCCAGCAGATAAGGCCCATGTACACAGTCCCACCAGATGGCACAGTGGGAACCTCTGGCAGGATATTGAAAGGTGGTAAACTGTTTTTGCAGCCACAACAATTCAGACGCTTTTGAGGGAGTCTCATGTCTGCTGGCTGAGGTGAGGTATTCCACTCAAATAAATAAGGTGTTTCTTCACTGGGAGCAATTTTTAAGATGCTGCCATACTTTGTATCCATTTATTAAGAAAGAATTGAAAAAAGACATAGTTTTTTTATCCTCAGTTTGTAAAGCATGGGAGAACCAAATGAAAATTGCACTGCAGCACAGCTAACTCATTTATAGAAGGCTATCCTTGTTTCAGGGCCTTTATATGAAATCTCTGTGAAGTCGCAGGGGTGAAGAAGAGGACCTGAACAATTCAGTTAGGTTATTGCATTAGAAATATTCTCTGAACTGTAATAAAATTAAGTCACTAGAGGAAAAAATAAAAGATGCATTAGACCAAGAACATGTATTACATTATGATTGGTACCATAATTTCTGGGGAAAAATAAATAATAATAATATATTTCCTGTTTGAAAGCCAATGGATGTGCCATCTCTGCCTGGAGCATTGGTCAAACTTGTATTCTACAGCAAATAAATTACAATTTTCTGAAGTTAAACCCTGGAAAATAAAATTTTTGCATGTTAGATATTTTTCCTTAATATAACCAGTGTATATGGTGAATGCACTGGTTTGGAAGCTCCAGCTATTTTAAACAGTCATCAAAGAGATATATGCAATCATTTGAGAAAAAAATATAACTTCATCATTTGTTCACAATGTTCTGATTTTTTCCTCAAAATTTTGCTGAAAGTGATGGAAAATGAATTGGTATTGAATACTAGGGTCAAAATTTTCAAATTTGAGCACCTAAAATTAGATTTCTAACTCCATATTTAAGTAGCTAAATATAAGTAGCCTGATTTTCAGAGCTGCTGAGCAATCCCAGCTGCCACTGAAATCAGTGGGAGCTTTAGGTAAATACCAGATTGCCTATTGAGGCTCATTATCATGTAAAGACTAAATAGGGATTGATACTCTTTAGCCAATGTTAGTAAAGAAGGTTTTTGTGGTAGGACAGGGATCTGTAGAAGGGCATACAAAACTCTCAGTGAGTTTCACAGGCCAAGCAGCTGCTCATGTGGGCACAAACCCTCCCTAAACCATCTTGCCCAGTAAGTTAAACCATAACAAAGGGCCCCATGCCACTTTTGAATGGTCTCTGGGAGCTTGGCTGCAATTGCTGTCCTAGAAAAATCATTGTACCAATCTCCTTACGTGTCTAAACACTTCCCTTGATGTATAGGCTTAACCAGGTATCCCACCAGGTACCCATGGCTCTGGGTAAGGGCAGCCGGGACCCACAACACTTCTTGCATTTCTTGCATCTTTTCCATGCAATGTGGTCTGAGACAATGGTCCAGCTCCCACGCTGCCTCATGGCCTGGGTAAGAGAGGTTTTCCTTCACAGGCACTGCGCTGGGACCTGCACTCTCGGATATATTTTGTGAAGGAGTGCCATCTGATGTTGCTGGTTCTCCATAAGGTCCCCAAACCTCTTTCCCTACAGTAAGAGTTGTATGATGCTTATCTTTACTCCTCATGGCTTTGGCAGCCTCAAAAGCTTCTCTGAGCCCTCTGCAGAGCCCAGGAGGAGCAGGTGCCCAGCTGCCGGCTTTGCTCCCTCTCTGCCGAGCCCTGCCGTGACTGGATACTGCTGATTATGAAATGAAACAAAAGAGAAGCAGCTTCAACCGAACAAGCAATTGATGCAAAGATCAAAGAGGAAGCAAACAAGGCACGACTTGAAAGAAAAAAATTCAAAGCATCAAGCAGATGCTTTATTTTCCCTACCTTGTGGTACTGATGCAGAGAAAAGCCTCAAGTCACTGAAGTCAACATCCAATCTGACAGGAGCCAGGATTCCACATCCAGTGTTTTAATCCCTGGTTTATGTCAGAGGTGTTGCATTCTTTACATGCTTTGGTTTTTTTGGTTTGATTTGGGGTTTTTTGTCTCATTCTACTTTATTCTCACAGCCAGGGGAACCCTGCTTTTTAGCACAGCTCCAAGTCTTTCCTAGGAGTAAGATGGATATTCTGCGTGTAAACCGTGGTTTCATCAGGCTTGTGACCTTCAAGGGTTATATTTCTGTTTAGCTTCTTGAAGCTCATTTAGCTGTCATGGTCTCATGCAACAGCATCTGGCAAAATTTAATTTATGCTTTAAGTTTCTAATGTTCTATTTGATGGTTAATAATTTCACTGGGCATTAGTTTGTAGTCAAGTCTTCCATATAAAATTTCTTCCTTAAAAAAATAAAGAAAATACTTATTAGTTAACTTTTTGGTAAAAATACAGAAAAGGACAGTAAATATTTCGTACAGGAAAAAAGGTTAAAAAAATTTTGGTTTTGTTTATGTTAAGAAAAAGAAAATCAAATTTGCATTCATATAAATGAGAAGTTTAAATGCCTCTATGCTTGGGAATATTATATATTCTTTGGGAGAAGTGGGAAGAACAGACTCCTGTTTTCATATCAGTATAACTTTCTGTGCTGAAAAGCAGTAAGATTTGTACTCCAAGTCAGTAGACAAATTACTGAACTTAAAGAAGCTGAATACAAAGAAAAGAGAACAGAACGTTTTCAAAGGCATTTATAATCATCACAGTGTGAATATTGATGGAAAAGGATGAGGACATTAGGTTTTCTGAAGCACCTGAGTGAATTACAGGCCTGAGAATCACTGAATTTGAATGATGATTTGAGACACCTGCCTGGTGTGATGCAACACTGGGCAGTCATCCCTGTGCTCTTCACAGTTGGCCCTAAGGTATTTTGACAGGAATATACCACAGAGTCAACACCGAATGGAATAATATGGATTTCTGACGATAAGGAAGGGGCAATTTTTAGAAGAATTTCATGAGACACTTAGGCAGAGAAAGTGTCTTCTATTTTCTTCCTTCTGGAAGGAAGAAAATAGGGAGTAGATAAAAGAGGCTATGCCAATAGTCAGTGGCAAGAAAGCTCTCAATTATTTTTGTAGGTAAACATCTCTGAACAAATTATTGTGTCACATGTCAGATATTCAGAGTGAATTACCTTCCACTGTTATTTCTAATGATGGTGATAGGGATTATATTTTGATACAGGAAGTTATGAGCAAGTATCTTGTCTGACAAGTGTTACTTATAGTTTTCACTGGCAATATTTCCATCATTGCTGCTAGAAGGTATTGCCTCCCTCTCATACTACTCCACATCTCATACTACTCTACATCACTTACAAAAATGGGTCCTACTTGAGTTTCTGCCTCTCCCCATCCTTTTTCCCCATCCCCCACCATTCATTTCCCCTTTCCTGTCACAGTCTGTCTCCAGTTCTGAGGTCGGTGGACTATTATCTGCCTCTCATCTCTTCAGTCCCTGCTATTTCAAGCTCTCTTTCCTCCTTTATTTCTGTTCTCATTATCTCAGCCTCACCTTCAACTCTGTTGGCTCCTGTCCCACTGCCTGCAAGCATGCTCTTGCATATTCTAGGTCAAAATAAGGCTTCTTTATTCAACTTGCCCAGTTACAATCTTTTCTCCTTCCTCACCTTTGTTTTCAGCACTCTAAGGCCCAGATCCAAGGATCTATTTAGGCTTCTAACTTGTCCTTGAATGCGTAAAATTATTCTGAATGCAGTACTGCCTCAGTTTTCTTTTCTTAGCTATAATGATGACCTTTTAAATGTCCCTTGTCCCTTGTACCTTGTGACTGCTGAATTACTTTTTTGGGAAACAACGTTTATATGCTTTGGCTCTTTATGGAAGAGACACTGTAATGATTGAGTAGGTTGTACTTATGCTACTTCAGCCCCAGCATCTTTCCCCTGATATTAGCTGCTTCCAAGATGGAGCTGACAGGAAACTTCTTGCTACATTCGTATTGGACTAGTCATCACAAATTAGTTCACAGGAATAAAAAGGGAAATGAAGAGTAATTTCCTTGTTCATTATATTCTCTCTCCATCAACAGGAAATCTTCCCATATTTTAACCAGGTGTATGGGCTATTCAACCCTTCTGTAAATCTTCACTCAAATATGCTCTGAAGCTGAACTGACTAATAGGACAATGGCATACATGACTTCTTCACAATAAGCACATCTTAAGTTTTCTAATAAGTATAATTCTGTGGAAGCGGTGTTCAGGACAGAGAGGAGATGGGAGCAGCTCGACACAAAGAACAGAGACAGGTGGAAGGAATTCAGCCAGCAAGCATGGGGAGAAAGACATTCCTTCACAGGGATTTTGGGTTGCATGGGTGGAGCTGTTGTACCACTTGAAGGCTGTAACACAAATTTCAGAGGATCCATAGAGGACTTGGGTATTTCAATGTGTCATATCACAGCATCTTTTAACATTGTAACCACCTAGCAGTACGCAAAATACAGCACTTAAAAACCCAACTGGGAGGGTCCATGAACTGGGATTCACAAAATCCAGCTGCTGGAGAAGGCAATTGGGAAGTGCTGTGGACATGTTGGAGCATTTGAATGTTTTTCTTGTTAGTCTTTCAAGTCACAGGCACTAGCAGAAAATTATCCCATTTTACTCATTCCTTTGGGACTAATGTTGCTGAACTGTTTGCTGGAGTAAAAAAAAAATAGAAAAAACGGATAAATCCACATCCTTAGTTTAAAAAAAAAAAAAGACAAGGAATTAGTTTCCCTAAAGCTGGCTGTGAGGAACATGAAGACCCTTAGCAATACCAAGTAATTGGCCTTTTTCTTACTAACTCCCTGGCTTGTCAGAAGCTGGTAGAGTTGTTATAAAGATCTGAACTCTGTGTTTACACCTCTGAGGTCAGCCAGCCAAGGTTCCTTCTTTGGATTCAGATCACAGATGTTATTCTCTTAGTTGTGCCTGACAGTATTTTATGTTTCTTAACTTTGCATATGAATGGTTAATGGCCTGGAACAAATTTTGGAAGGACACCTAAACCAGAGCAAAACTGTAGAATGATGACTGCTCTTGGTACAGACAGCAGGAACCTGATTTTCTCCTCTGGGCTTCAGGAGCTAAAAGGCAGGAGTACTGCCTTCCTGTGCCTGCCCATTGCAATGCAGTACACAGAGGTTTACAGCAAATCTACCAGGACCTTTACAGTGTCCTGTCTCTAAGCTGACCTCGTTTGTATAAGCGTAGTTTCAGATTCGTCTTTGACTCCACAGCTGGTTAGAAATGACTTACTGTACAAGTGGGGTAATCAGAAACCCTCATTGCTTTAATATCAGTCTACATACAGTGGTAGATGATCATATGTTGGAGTCTCTTTACATTTTAGGGGAACAGAAAGCTGTGCTAACTTTCTTCTGGGGCATAAAAATACCTTCCTCTAGTAGAAATGAAACATAGTAGCAGACAACTATTTAAGTGATGTCAATAGCTACACTTTCCTTTTAATAATTTAGACAATATAATATGATTTGCTTAGCTAGATCATTTACTGCCTGTGTATCATCTCAGATCAACCGCAGAACACCAGAATTTATTAATACAACAGAAGAACATAAAATATAATTTGCTTCTTAAAAAATCCATTGTAGTGTCAATAGGTTTGGCTGACTTTGAGCGTGTGAATATATTTGAACTCTGCTGTTAAAGGCATGATCAGTTACTGAAATCCAGTGGTATACAGAGTAGGGATGGAAGAAGAGGCATCTCATGGTGATCTGACCTAAGACACAGTGGTCACAACAGAGGGCATGATGGGATATTTTATAAGGTCCAAAGACATCTCTGAAGTTTTTGTCCACAAACTTCATCAAAATTCAATTAATTTTGTTGAGCTGTGCTCACTTATTCTAGAAACCTGGACCAGAAGCCTTTCAGTGATGTAGCTGCCCACCCTGCACGTCATAGAAATATAGTCTAAGAAGTACAAAGAGAGGGAAAAGTAAGAAATGGATCTGAGATGAAAGAATGAAAAATAATTTTTTTTTCCTTTCTTGCCTTCCCTCCTGGAGTGTCGCAAGGACCCACAGAAGGTGGTAGTCTGGTGTCACACTTCACCCTATGGAGGCTGGGATTGCAACTACCCTGGAAACATCCTTCTTGCTTCAGGATGAGCAGTGCTGGGCTGCTGCCAATGAGAGGTCATTGCTGTGATTATGCATTTGTTTGAATTATGGGCTTAGTCCTTTCCTATGCTTGGCTGCTGGGTAGGGCCCATGTGCAGATACTCGGTATTTCTCTGCCCCCCTCCAGAGCTCTTCAGGAATACTGAGGAAGCTGGCAGCTTCACAGATGTGCTGGGATTCCCACTGTAGTGTGGACAGCAAGTCAGGGTTCAGCTGGGCACTTGTGGAAAACTGAATCCCTGTGCCAGGTGTCTGGCACATACTCATATTCTCCATTGATCTGAACAAGTGACACCATTTTCACATATATTTAGTAAACCAATTCTGGTAAAATCTGGAGAGCAAAATAGTCTGACGAGACATGTTTGCTTAACCTGGTATTGGATGGACAGGGAATGTTGCTCAGACCAAGCATAATTTCTTCTGCTTCTAATTACTGACTTATGGTATAGTACTCAATGTGATTGTGTCCATTTATTACTTGAACAGTAACAGTGTAATTATATATACAAATATACAAAACATGTCTAAGCATATGTCTTGGTATCTCTTCAGTCATTAATGTACTTAAGTCAGGAAAAAACTGATGCCTGTTTAAATAATAATCTTATTCCTGGTGTTGTCTCCTAAAATCACATTACAAACAATAATAAAAAGCTGAATATAATACAAAAGTGATGGACAATTATGTTATGAAAGAAAACAGAATACCACATCATTCGATATGGTATTATAGAAAAAAATTGTCTCAAAATCTGGGGTTTTTTTACTTTCTCTTGCGATGGAAGATGATAAATGCCAATGAGCTTTCAAAAAAACCATGAGATTCATTGGAGCCAATATTGTGAAAACTCTCTGTGCAACAATAAATTTGGAAAGTTATTTATTCTTAGGATTGAAGTCTTAGGCTGCAGGGGTAGCAGCACTTACGGTTCTCAGTTTGCACATTTTCCCTGAAAATTGGAAATAAATAACACTGTGACTAAGCCTTTTTTATCTCCATTTAAAACCCTAAAATAAAGGCTTTTAGATGCAAACCAGTTTCTCTACAGTAGCAAGCTCCCACTAACATTTACTGTAACCTCAACCCTTTTATGTGGCACCCCAAATAAATAAAAGGTAAAGTACCTCCTTTCCTGAGAAGAAATTCCCTTACTGTTGCTGCACTAGTGCCAATGCCCTGAAGTACCTGAATTTTTAAGGTGATGAAATATCTGAGGATCTGGGATCTATGCCTGAGAGCTCTATCCATTAAGAGGGATGGATAAGACAATATTTTTATTTTAGCATCTTTATTTTAGGCACTTGGCCATGCATCAGCACCCATTGCCCCTCAGAGCCAGGGTGTGGCTGTACATTTCCCAAGCTGGGAGGAGTCAGCACAGATGCAGATTTGCACGAGCCAGAAAGGAGGAAAAGCCTGAAGAGAATTGGATCTAAGCATAATGTATGAGCCTTTTTGCTAGCACTTCACCCAGGATTCATGAGACATCATGAAATGAGGTTCCTAGGCCTTTTCTTGGTGATGCTCTTTATGAGCTAATAGGTCAGGCATGATAGTGGGATGCAAGAGGTCGAATTTCTATTAGATTTTTCCTCTTGATTAGTATTTACTTTCATGTTTACCACCTTCCAAAAGCGTGATATAAACAGCAGCAGTATAACCCACCTCATCCTTCTGCTTAATTGTTTCATGTGTGGTGCATTACCATACATCATATACATGGATGCAAAAAACGAGGGGCACAGTTCTTCATGCCTGTGGTTGGGGCACATTTGGAAGTGATGAAACCGGGGCTTCAGTTGCCTACTCCTGCTAATGTTTATGATCTTTATATTTAGTTATTACTGAACAAATGTATTTTTTCAGAGCTTCAGAAACAAAATTATCTAACACTGAGTTTCCAGCAGGAGAAAACCAAATAAATAAATACAGACAAATTAACTTTTAAGCAGCAGGGACTCTTCTATGGTGCTGTTATTCAGTGCATTTTCTGGGTACTGGATCAAAGGAAAATGATCACTTATCAGAGGAAGTCAGAAAAATGCTTAGCTGAATTCAGTCCTTGGTAAACGCCATCTCTGATTTGGGATGTGCTATTTTTGGTGCTTTGTTATGTTATTTGATATACATAGCTGGTAAAGTACTTGAAAAAGGTGAGGTTTTCACAGAAGTGCTCTCAGTCCTCTAGCATCCAAGGTCACAGGGCTCTCACAAATAGGAGAGTGCAGATAAAGAGAGGCTGGCATGTGTCCTGGAAAGATCCTACTAGTAGATCAAAAGAACAGATTAATCCCTAAGAAATCATTTTCCACAGATCAGAAATTTTCAGAAATGAGGGGTTAATTGATACTTGGATTTTATTTTTTTTTTTAGTTTTGTTTTTTTCTTGTTTTTGGTTTTGGGGTTTGTGAGGTTTGTTGTTTGTTTGTTTGTTTTTTGGTTTTTTTGGGTTTTTTTGGTTTTTTTTGAATAGCTGAGACAGGAATAAATAATGAGATAGAGATGCTATCCTTTGCATCCAGTGGAGATGCACAGATATGGAAAAATGAGAAAGAAATAGTAGAAAAACCTTGTATCAGAGTATCCCTATGTTTTCTTCTCCCAACATCCTCAAGTCTGCAGACCTGATCCTTCTCCTGGCCATCTCTGGGGCCAGAGCAGCAGAACATGACACAAGGATTAGCACCAAAACCAATTTGTGTAGAGAGAGGGGCAGGACCTGCAACATCTGTGCCACTCCCAGATTGCTACTGTGGAAACTTAATTCACTGACTCATGGCTGCTGGGGAACACAGCAGCTGGAATACCCTGGAGAGCCTGTGAGGGTGGTGGTGTTAGCTCCTGCTAACTGCAGGTGCTGCAGTCTGCCCTTCTCTAAAGCAACCAATGCAAGTCGCCAGGAACCTGCCAAATCTCCATGGATAATGTGAACAACTGATTTGTAAATTTTCTTACACATTGTCATAAATGAACCTCTGACTAAGCATTGTGAAGGCATGTTCTGCCTGAAATGTAGGAAATGACTGTACAAGAGAGATTCTCCACTGCCCAGGTCTGAGTGAGGTTTTCATATGAAGAGTCTGAACACTATCCTAGGGAGAAAGTATTCACGATTTTAGTAAAGGGAGGATTAAGAAGAACATTTGGGCATGTTAAAGTCCTTTCAAACGGAGTGCTTTGCACATTGCAAATCACCTGATTTCTTGCCTGATAGAGCCTTTAGTGTGCTTGTGGAGGCTGTTGTCCATTGTCAATAAATCAAAACCACCCAATGTTTGAAGCACAACTGTAATTGTGTCAGGTATCAAATTTCATAACTGTTCTGTACAACAGCAGATTTCAAGCTGTCCTGCAGTGGTGGGAGTGAAAGCATTAATTTCTGCTGATACTAATGCTTTAGCAATTACTTGCTCCATTTAATTTTAATCACCTTAGTTTGTTTAACCTAGAATTATGTAGAAGGAGTAATGAAGGAATCCAATTCATTACAACTCTACTCAGGAAAAAAAAATGGAAATTAAAAAAAAATAGAATTCTGAGCATGTGTGGGTTTTTAAAATAGTACTGTGATGGCCTGCCTAAGCTAGAAAAACATTTAAGAGTGACTCTCACTGTATTCCTGCTAAAAAAAAAAAGCTTCTCAGAATGAGTAAACATAACCTGTTATTAATTTTGGAGAATAGTTTGTTTTTATCAACCATTTAATTGTGCTAATATTTTAATATGAGTATGGAAAAGCAAGTAGGTTGCTTGCTTTCTCTGCATCAAAATAATGGTTTAATTATTTTTAAGATTCAAGCAAAAAACACTGTATAAGTACATCCAGAAGTTAGTTAAAATGCATCCTACTTCTCACAAAACACAGAACTTTCGAAAATTGCATGATGCAAAACATGTTCAAAAGAAAGTCTGAGAACCAAAAATGGTATCAACTTCAACACTAAAGAGATAATAATTAATTAGAGCTGAAATCACTGCTAAAAAGAAATTCAGGTCCTAAGTCTTGTGCATCCTGATGCTATGAGCAAAAAACACATACATAAAGTGAACTCAAATAAAATCAATACTGTCAATAATTGTCTTTGGTAGTGAGGGTGTTAACTTTCCATTAGTGCCCAGTCTCCCTCTGCTGTTAACCAGACTAGGGACCTAAGGTTCCTTCTAGCTGCGCTGTAATTGTGCCAGGACCCAGCACTTGCTGCTCTGTTTTGCAGCTGGAGTTCCATTTTGTGTGGGGCTGCAGCCCTCACTGTTCTGAGTCTCTGTGAACAGCAGGAAAGCTCCTCTTATTTTCACATTGTTGTGAGGGTAAGTACTCAGTTTCTGAGCCAGAGACAAATTCAGGTTTGCTATCTGCTTTTCTTGCAGTGGTTCTTTGATACTTTTGGATTTGATTCTACAAGTGCTGAAGGTATGAATAAAACTTGGTTGCTGACCTGGAGGTGCTCGTACTGCCCAGCTGGACTTCTCACTTTGCAGTCCCAAGGACACAAGGTATTTTATTAAGGGAGTGATGAAGAAGACCAAACTGTAATCATATAGTAAAGAAAAACAGAATTAGCAACCTGGAACTTCCTGAAATCCACAGTTTTTTCCTACTGTCTGAATAGATAAGGGGACACATTTTTCTGATACCAGTGTTGAGGACATCCATAGACAATAAAGTACAATCCATTAGAGAAGATCTTTCAGCTAAATCAAGAAAGTATTACAAATTTTTTTTGCCAGTTGAAAAAATCAGATATTTCTTGATCCCCAGCCAAATTTGGGCATCAAATGAAATTATTATTTTCTTAACAGTGTTGAAAACAAGGCCATATAAAAGTAATTTTTCCAGTTGTCAAAACCCATTTGCTCTTTGTTTTCACAATCTGCCTTTCCAGGGAGCAGGGTCACTAACCCACAGAGGTGAAAGAACACTGTAAATGTTTCTCCAGTTTGCTTTGCTGTAGCAAAGCAAAGGAACAGAGTATCAGCATAATTGAGATCAGGTTCATTCATTCCTATTACCTGCTTCATCTTCTGACTTCAAAGGCATCAAGACTGGTAAATACGACTCACGTTTGCTGAGTGGTGACATAGCTTCCTTGTGCCTTGCACTTGCACACAGTAATCATTGTCCCATTAGCACTCTGGGCACATATGTCTACTAGCCAAGCTGGCAACTGGCCTTGCTTATTAAATTCCCTTCTCAAATTATTTAAGCTTATATGTAGTATCTATATCAGCATTATCCATGCTTAGCTCACATCTCTCCTCTATGGAATCAGGCTGCATAACTCTCTTTGTGTTGACAGAGGGAGAGTAACAATTCACTGTATGTCTTAATGAAACATTTTCCATAGTGCTGTAGCCTGATAGAGAGTGAATTAATATTTGCTTAGAAAAGAAAGTTTTCTTATTGCAAGGAGACAGCTTTTGTTCTGTAAGGAAGATATGTATCTAAATCTAGGTATGCCCTTTCTCCTGCCAGCAGCAAGATGGAATGGTGTGCTTTCTGATTCTCCATTAGGGACAAAGATATCATCAGAATTTGGGCCCCTGGCTGCCCTTGCACAAGCTCTAGCAGCAGGTGTTATGCAAAGATTGGGAAAAGGTAATATTCCTTACAGAAATAAGAAAACCAGCAGCTTGTAGGTGTAAGTGCAGAGATGTGCTTTAATACTGTGCATGTTTCCTTAATGGCCTTAATTATAATCTAAATTATTTGTAGTGTTCTTGTTATGTTAATGCTCTCATAAAAGACTAAATGCTACTGAGGTTTGTTCACATTGATTTAAATTACTCTTTTTTAGTACTGTAATCCTTTTGCCTGATGTAAATTATGTCTGAACATATTCATGCAGTTTTTCTGAGGGAAAAATCAAGCTATTGGTCTATTTATAGTCTTTGAACATGCTACTCTGAGATGGGGCAGTTTCAGTTGGAGTTGAGGATGGGCACTGAAGGATGGATGATATGGTGTTTTTCCATGGTATGACACTCTCTATCCTGCCCCTCAATATGTGCCTGGCTTGCAGGGTGTGCAGCCTGTTTGGTGTAACCCCACTGGGTACAGGGTCCTTGGGGTTTAAAGGATATCTATCAGCAGCCTTTGAAAAGCAGCAGTCTCTATGTAATAATGACATTGATTTGAGACAGTGGAGAAGATCACAAAGATGGCAGAGGAAAAATAAAGTGGCAAAGGAATGGTGAAAGATGGAGCAATAATGTATTTTAAGTTCACTTGCACATTTAACAATTCAGGAATTTGACTGACTTCTTGGTCTCTGCATTAGTTTTTCTTTTCAATTAATTTAAAAGTTTGAACACTTCATTACAAGATTCAGTGGTAGGACAACTTCCAGCAGCTTGATAATGACAGTTTCCCTGGCTAATGAATCTCTCTGTTGTGCTAGCTGGGGCTTATTCCACTGATTCACATATTATCTTACAGGGAGTCAGGTAGCCTCAGGTTACCAATTAATAAAAGATGCTCTTCTTTACTCTCCTCTGCTGTTATGTTTTTGATGCAATTATGAAGTATTTCCTGATCAACTCACTCATGATCATTCCAGATTCAAATTTCAACCTAAAATGAATGGGGAAAAAAGAAACTCAGGAAAAAAAGAGGCAGGCCTGATGGACCTTCACATTTACACAAAAAGGGACAACTGTGGGAGCAGGATTCAGTGGGACTCCTCCCAGCCCTCCCACAGCTTGCTGGCATTATTGCTGCCTTCCTCTGCCTCCCCTCCAATTTGCTCTTTATTCTGTCTCTGAAGATAATGTGAGTGGGGAGGCAAGAAGAAGTAAGTGGCACTGAGAAAATGGGAAGAATGGGAATGAAAATAATATGTTACAGCAACAGCCACATTATTGTGGCTTCAGCAAGGCCTCTCCCCTCCCTTCCTTCATTTGCCTTGCCTGCACACTGGAGGCAGTCACCCAAAAGCTCTGCCTGCTGCTGCCAGCTCCTGCTGCAAAGGCGTGAAGGCAGCTCGGAGGACCAGGGACTGAGTGGTTCATGAACTCGGAGAAAAGAGTTCTGCTTGAACCTGCCTCAGGGTCACAGAGACCAGGACTGAAAAATAGTTGACAAATCACAGCTTTCATGCAGGTCAGGCATTGTTATCTCTGCTGGATGTCTGAGTTATATTTTGCTGTTTTATGTTGAAAATGCTTCAAATGTGTCCCAAAGGTGCAACCTCTATTGAGCCAGACACCGCTCCAATTTTTTGTTAAAGTAATTGTTCTTGGCCACATGTTCATGCACTGGCCTGTGTCTCTCCTCCCCTTATGATGGAAGTGCATCACACAAGGGACTTGGAATAAGACAATTTACTACAAACCTTCCTACACAAACCCTGAATTTGTCCTTCTGCCACAGACAACTATGAAGCAGATGTTCAGACAAAAGCTCTGCAGAACACCCCTTCTTCACATCCCTGCTCAGGACAGGCCACGAAACACTCACAGTAGCCTGGGAAAAAAATCAGACTTCAAGTATAAGTTTAAAAGTCAAAGCTATGCTGTTTTACATGAAAAAAAAAAAATAGAGGGAAGATCATGTGGTATCCTTGGGGTAAAAAAAAAAAAAGCCTTAGAAACAGGTCATGCCTTTGTCTTCCTTCAGAGAAAGACAAAAAAAACCCTGGTAATGTCAATTAAGAGAAAATTGTCTTCCAATCTTAAATGTGACAATGGTAAACAAGACACACCAGGCAAACACTTCTGAGGTCTTAAGACCAAGGAGCAACTGTGCACTTTGCTTTCTTAGTGCTTCATGAAGGGGAAAAATCCTACCCAAAAACAAGGTATTCAAGAAATATAGGTCTAGTCTGGTTCTTTCCATCATAACTACAGCAGCTTCATTCAATCCTCAGCATGATGCTCCTATGTGTGCCAAGGTGCTAGTATCAAAAATGGAGATGTTGCCTCACTTAGTGTTCAAGTAGGACCAGGGACCTATGGGAAGCAGTCCAGCAGCTTTTGATTTTCACAAGTCCCATAGCTGTACCAAAATCTTCATTTGTATATGACATAATATAATATGTATATTATTCAAACATGAACAGATAAGAGAAGCTTCTCCTCACAGGAGTTCAGGACTACAGAGCATGCTATGCAATGGCAAGGGCCTATGTGAGCTCAGGGGTGATGTCACATCCAAGAGTGTGAAAAAGCACTTACACATGTAACACAAATTTATGCAAAACGTCTGTATCACTGGTTTTTTCTTTATGTTATAACATGTGTATGCATGAAAATTAGCAGAGGAGGTAGGACACTTCTCAAGGGTTAAGGGTTTTAACCCAATTGGACATTTTTTTGTGACATGCCATGTAGAGACAAAAAAGACCATGGCCTGATTAGAAAAATTTGCTCGAGTGAAAAGTCTTTATATCCTTTTTGATGGGTTAATCAGGTTGTGTTAAAGCGCATGACTCATGGCTGCAGCTAATTTTGATAATTAATCAGGAAACTCAAGTGAGCAATGCAAGAAATAAAAGCACCAGATGAGAGCATGCAGCAATGAAGTCTTGATTTAGTCTTAACATAGGGTTTACCT
This sequence comes from Parus major, assembly GCF_001522545.3. NCBI lineage: Eukaryota > Metazoa > Chordata > Aves > Passeriformes > Paridae > Parus > Parus major. The sequence goes on along the minus strand of NC_031773.1, from coordinate 35,362,861 downwards.
GTGAACTCCACAGACTGAAAAGCTGTGTATGGTGTAGCAGAAGGAAAACCTCACTTTGTGTCACCAAATACTTCTTGTAGTCCAGGGAACAGTAACTAATACATAATTTCATGTAGAAATCATGAGAATGGTGGGCTGTGATCCTTGCAGTGCACCAAGAACACCAATTTGCATGGCTGGCCATGGTGCAGTAGAAATAGGAAGTCCTGTTTCTAAGTGGGTTTTATGTGGCCATGCTGTAATGTTTCCCTGCTGAACACAGGGCCATTATTATTGTATGGTGCCTGCACGCAGCAAAGCACTTTGCCTGTACTGCTGTTGGCTTTTTATGGCTATCAGTGAAAACAATGGGAATGAATGATGGGCTCAGCAATAATCTTAAAATGGAGAATAATTTTGCCTGCAAATCTGTCTGAAAAGTAGAACAGATGAGCAGCACCATAATTTCCTTCATTTTTAACCAGGTTATTCCCAACTCAGGGACTGGAAACACTTAATTCAACTCAGAGAAGTTCTGCAGTTCCTGATCTTTTGAATGCATTATGTTTATCCTGCTGTGTTTCAAGACTTGTCTTATTTACAACACATTCCCCTCCAGCTCCTGTCTCCCCTGTGTTTTTTATTTTTTTTTTGTTCTCTTTATTTCCTTTTTCACCTCATTCCTTTTCTTCCTTAGATCTTTTACTTTTTTTTTTTTTTTCACAGTCATGTCAACCCTTCCTCTCAGGTAGCATCCCATTTTCTTCCTTCCTTTGCTTGTCACTCATAATGTCCTCACTCCTAACTAAGCTGTTGTGCTTCACCACAGCCTTGTTACATCTAGTCAGTCCTCAAAACATCCAGCAATTGGAAGAATTTCCTCTACTAGTCTGTAGATATGCACATCAGCATAAGGTGGAGGGGGAAAATTATTATCTAAAACAGATAACAAGTTATTTTGGTATGGACGGTATATAGGCTGTGTTTAGTGCAATGAAACTGGGATAAAGGAAGGACCAGCACTGGCCTGTGATTATTTAGTAGATATTGAGCTCTCTGAAAGTGTTTTGGACCATTCCAAAGACTTCATATCTAGCTGGTGCCTGGCATATCCTGAGGGATGGCAGCCCACAGGCAGCTCTGCTGCAGATACCTTGCCTTGGGGTGGATCCTGTGTTTGGTGGGAGAGCTGAAGATTAAGTCCTCCCAAAGGAGCTAATACCCTGCTAGGCAGTGCCATTATAGTCAGAGTCCTGTGGGTCTAATTCACTGCAAGAAAACAATGATTATTTATAAGCCTGGTCTAGTGGAGGGTCCATCAGTCATGGCAGGTGGCTTGAATCTTGATGATCTTTAAAAATCCCTTTCAACTAAAACCATTCTGTGATTCTGTGAAAATACGTGGGTTTCTCGTTGCTTAAAGATGCAGGGACTCTTCAGCAGCTGTTACACATCTGTCAGCAGAGGTTCAGGGAGAATCTGTTCACAAAGACTTTGCACTGGAAAAAAGCTGATCATACTGAGCAATTATCTTCTGTGAAAAGGAAAACAAGCATATACATGAATAGCTACATTTTCTTGATCATTTGATTTGGAACTGAAACAGTACTAAAAATATTCAGGACACATTATAAACTCTGCACAATGTTCATCCTTTTTTAATGCACAGTCTTGTACTTACAAACAAGTGTTAGTCTGGACCAGGTACCACAAGTCCTGTATTTTACATTACATTTGAGTAGTCTCACAGGCATGCTACATATCACGTGTTTTAAAGCTGGGAATTAGGAGAAAAATAATTTTGTGTTTGGGATTTTTTATTTTCTTTGACTCTTACAGGAAAATGGCTAGGAATCCTAGCTCCTAAACTTATGTTTGGAAAATAATTGGTGTTGCCTTTGAATATGAGGAATGAAGAGATTTATCTGAGAATGTGATCTCTTTTTTGCTAGAGAAATATTTTGGGGGCTTGGAGATAGTGATATCTTGATTCTTCTCACAGGAAATGGCATTGCATGCAGAATCCTGTATCTCACACATTAAATAACTGCTAGTTTCACAGAATCACAGAATGGGTAAAACTGGAAGGGGCAGCAGTGGGTCAGCTGGTCTGACCTTCCTTGTCAAGCAGGGTCATCCTAGAGCACACTGCACAGGATTAGAACCAGATGGTTCTTGAATTTGCTGTCTGTCTTGACCATCCACAACCTTGCTGCGCTATCTGCGCCAGTGCGCAGTCCCTGGCTCTTGGCCTTCATGAGCACAAGGACACTGCTGGCCCATGGGCAGGTTGCTACCCACCAGGACTCACATGTCTTTCCTCAGAGCTGCTTCCCAGAAGGTTGGCCCACAGCCTGTGCTGGTGCATGGGGTCATTATTCCCCAGGGGAAGGACCCTGCATTTGCTTTTGCTGAATTTCAGAAAGTTCTTCTCTACCCATCTCTCCAAGCTGTCTTCAATCCTTCTGAAGAGCTCATAGACCTCTGGGGTATTGGCCAGTCGTTCCAGCTTTTTGTTATCAGTGAGCTTGCTGAGGAGGCATCTTCTCCTTCATCCAAGTCATGGATGAATAAGTTAAACAGTGCTTGACCCAGTATTGAACCTTAGGGGACACCATCAGTGACAGGCCTCCAACTAGACCCTGTGTCACCGATTATGGCCCTGTGGGATCTGCCAGTTCTCAATCCACCTCACTGTTCACTCATCAAGCACCTCCTGAGTTTGTTTATGAAGATATTATGGCATTGCATTTCACTGAAATGTTTGTTTATCTATATGACTTATATTATATAAATATATGACTTATATGACTTACATTTATGTGGTTGATGGTACTGATGGTAACTGGCTGATCAACAGTGGCATAGTGGAGATGCTCTGATGGAGTGGTGGTTGCCATGTCTGTGTTGGGAATAACTGGGAAAATATTTCAAGTGATGGAGGTGCTCGCTCTGTGCTAGATGTTCACTGAAGGATTATTAGTTCATGTTATTTGCAAAATAGACTTGTGTGTTTGGCTGAGGAAGACTTTGCATGTTAAGGATCAGCTTGGAGATGATGTAAAGAGGATGACAGCACTGCACAGAAACACATGAGCTTGTAGAGAAGAGAAGTAAGTGGCAAAATGGAGTAAAAATTTTCCACGAAAAGATGATTGTCCTCTGACTCCTGATATTGAAGGGATACAAAACACCTTCAAAATATGTTCCTGGGAAATAGAATTAATAAGTCTCTTGACTTGTAGGAGTCATGAGATTAATAGAGTTACAGGTTTTACAGCACATAATAGTTTCCCAATCTCAGTTAAACTCTTGATGCTCCATAAATAATTTTTTTTCTTTTCTTTTAAAGACAGCTCCAATAGGGATAAAGGAGAGATACTAAATGAATATTGCTTACAGTTGTATTCACTAAGAGCTGATCCTTTGTATTGCTTTCTTTAGAACAGAACCATCTCTGCTGAAGCTTCTGACGTTAAATGATGAAATGTAAAAAAAATACATTTTTTATAATAAATTTAGCTCTTATTTAAAGAAAGCATCATAATAAAATAGAAAATGTAGAAAGGTATTTCATTAATAACTGAACATTTATATGTCCTATATTTCTATCTATATTTGATTTGAGCAAGCAGAGTTAACCTGATTCAGCTATTTCTGTGAGTTTCAGAAAGTAACGAAAGTTCAAAAAAGGCTAGACATGACTTTTTTTATGAGGCATCTTATGTAATGTTAGATTCAGTACAGCATACTTATTTTCATATGCTTTGGTGCATTATATTAGGAATTAGTGTAATGTTCTGACATTAAATGGTTTTCTCCATAAATATTAAATATATTTAAAAGACTTAAAGATGCTCCTTTCAGATGCAGCTATAGGAATATTTTCTCTCAGTATACAGATTAGAATGGATTTCAAAAACTTTTAAATATTGACTTTTCATGCTTTCAAATTAATTTTATCAGTAGATTTAACAAGTTTAATAAATTGGTGTTCGAAACCACCAGATGCGGTGAAATTTACAAAACCTGATGCAAGTATCATTTCAACAAATAAATTGATTCATGATAATTGAGTTGCCTTTCAAGAGCACTAGAAACGGGCTTTTGAGAAAAGAGGAGAAAAAAAATTTCTCTTAAAGGAAAAAGGTTTCCTGAAAAGATGAAACAAAACCTTTTTTTCCTGGAAAGTATTTCTTATGCCAGGGTATATAAAGGTGGTCATTCTCTTTAACTACACTTGTTTACTTAATATTACCCTCAGAGTAGCTTTAGTTCATGCAGAGCTACTTAGTAAATCAAGCAAACCAAACCTTCTGAGGTTTTTCATTTCTATAAATAGAAAAAGATAATAAAGTAATTTATCTGCCTTTCACAGCTAATTTCACATTCAACTCATGTGCAAGATTTAGCATATAATTTCAATCTACTCTGTACAAAATGACTTTTAAGATCAGGCAGGGGGTTTGGTCTCAGATAACCAGATATAAATTTAGAGAACATACAGATAACCCAATATAAATTTAGAAATTTAGAAATTTTGTAGTTCTTATGTCAGTGTGTACATTGACAAAGCTTGTGCTGACCATGTGTCTGTCTTCCTGACATTATGAAACATGCACTTCCAGATTTAGTCTTCATATGCACATGTTTTAGAGTAGAAAACAATTAACAGTGAAATCTAAATAAAGTTGGTACATTTTACTTTTATCTCATGAGCTGAAAAGCTCTGTGCTTTCTGTAGCACACGGTGGCGTGAACTTTATGGAGCTCGGTAGCACGGTGGTGAATGGGCATTGGTCCAGAGCAAAATGATGGGTCAACAACTTCCAGGGAGGTTTTAGCAGACAGGGTCACTAGAACAGAGAAATGCCTTAATTAACCCCTGGTCTGTGGTTGTTGAGGGTGAGGAGGATTGATAACGTGCCACCATCAAGGAATGCCTAAGCTCACGCAGAGGCTTGTGCGATGTGATGCACGATTTTGACGTGATGCCCTGGAGGACTGGTGCAGATCAGGCTTGTTAAGACGGAGAGTCACGACCATATTGTGTGTTTTTGTTTGTCTTTTCAGGAATGAATTTGACTCTTGGTTGTGCTAGATCCAACAGAGCTAATAGAAACCACAGTACAAAATGGACTCTGGCACTGTTTCCCTGCTGCAGCAGGGAGTCAAATGACAGTATCATGAAACCTCCTCATAAAACATTTTGTGTTCAGTTGTGTTTCCTTCTGGTCTCCATCCTGTCAGGGAAACAAAAGGCTTAAAGTGCAGCAGAGTCCTGAAGAGGTATCATCATATTAAAAAACAGGATTGCTTCCAATATATTAATAAAAATTATGCTAAATAATCTGAAAGTAATTTGAGGCTTTTTTTAAAGACAAGGAAATGTTATAATTGTCTTCTATTAAAAAATGTATTTACTTAGGTAGAGGAAAAAAAACCCCAAAAACAAACTCCCAACTTTACTTGAATAATTTAACTATATTTTGGTGAACATCTATTCTTCCTTATTTGTTGTCATATCAGATTTTTGTTTTTATTAAAACTAATAACAAACAGGAAAAAACCAGCAACT